>NW_017670875.1:83280-238773 GCF_001879085.1 Nicotiana attenuata
CGGATTCCTTATCTCGCCACGAGTCTATACATATCAAAATTACCAAAATCGGAGTCCATTTGACCCCTCAAATTCCACTTTGAAATACCAAATTCCCAAGCCCTAGCTTTACCCTCTTTTGATGAATTTCCACAAATTTCAATGTAAATTCTACCATTAATTCATGTATTTAGGTCAAGAAACTCACCTCCAATCACACCTAGTCGAAATCCCCTTCAAATTCCATCCAAAAGCTCTCAAGGTTGCTTAAAAATGGTGGAAATGGACTTAAGTTCGCGGAACAAAATGAGCTTTAAAAACCCTTCTGATAATAGTGATTTTCGCATCTGCGGTTCCTTTACCGCATCTGCGACTACCGCTTCTGCGGTTTTTCATCCGCTTCTGCGGAACTCCCAAACTCGCCCAGGACCGCTTCTGCGGTCAGGTATCCGCATTTGCGGACACCGCATCTGCGCTCCATGTCCGCTTCTGCGGAAAATGCCATTCCCTCAACTCCCGCTTCTGCAATCACCCTACCGCATCTGCGTCACCGCAGATGCGGCTCGAAGCCCGCACCTGCGGAAACAGCAAACCTCCTCAAGACTCGCACCTGCGTCCAATCCCTCGCATCTGCGGAACCGCATATGCGGCCCTTTTTCCGCAGGTGCGGAAACACCAGATATCAGCAAATTTCAGAATTTTACCAAGTCCAAAATCATCCCGATAGCCATCCGAAATCACCCTGAGGCCCCCGGGACCTCAACCAAAAGTGCCAAACCAACCTAAAACATCATTCAAACTTGCTCCAATCATCAAAACACCACAAAACACCAAAACCATCAAATTACATCGGATTCAAGCCTAAGTTCTTCTAAAACTTCCAAATTACGCATTTGATCAAAAACCCGACCAAAACACCTCTGAATGATCTGAAATTTTGCACACACATCCAAAATCACCTAACGAAGCTACAGCAACTCTCGGAATTCCATTCTGACCCTCGGATCAAAATCTCACCTACCAACCGGAATTCGCCAAAATACTAACTTCGCCAATTCAAGCCTAATTCTACACCGGACCTCCAAAATAAGTTCCGATCACACCCCTAAGTCACAAATCATCCCCCGAAGCTAACCAAATTGCCGGAAATCACATCCGAGCCCTCTAACTCATAGGTCAACATTCGGTTCACTTTTCCAAAACAAGCCTTCCTTAAGGAGACTAAGTGACTCATTTTCATCTAAAACCAATCCAATTCAACTCGTTCACCCAAGACTCTTATAATACAACATAAGGAAGCAGAAAATGGGAAAAACGGGGCGGTAACTCACGTGACGACGGGCCGGGTCATCACAAGCAGCATGGATGATACGGAGACTTAGGTGAGCTGCATTCCTCGAGGTGACTCGCAGCCAACATAGTCTCTTTCAGTGTATTGTATTTACTTTCTGTCCAAATTTTTATCCCGGATAGTTATTGTATTTTATTTGATTTCCTAGTGATTGCTCATGCACTTGTGCCACCAGGTTCTGGGATGATTATGGGATTATTTAATATTAAGTTTGTTAAAGACATCAATATTCATTCAGTGAAATTCATTACTTATTGTTTAATGTATAAAGGAAACGATTTCAAAAATATTAAAACAAAAAATTACTAGTTAATTGGTCTTGGCTTGCCTGACAATGGTGTCCTGCGCCATCACGATCTTTAATGAATTTTTGGGGCGTGACATAAAGGCAACTCCAGAAAATTGAAAAGTAGTGAACGAGACCCCACTGGTCTCCAGAATACCCACTGTACGAAGAATCCTCTGACACTTGTCCAAGAAACCCTGGCATCCTCGCCCTCTGTACCATTGAAAGCTGGAGGCTGAAATCTACCAAACCTCTCCAATCTACGCTGCTCGTCATCAGGCATGACTGGTACCACAAAATCCTGAGTAGATGCAACCGGCTGGGCTGGTGGTGCCTCCGGTGTCTGAAGTCCCTGAACTACCTGCTCGGGTGTACGGGCGGCGGGAGTTTGAGTGCCTCCCCCAGCCTGGGAAGTAGCAGCTGTAGTAGAAACAGTGACCGTCTGAGCAAGACTAGTGCACAGAGCTAAGGTCTCCTGAAGACCTGGGATAACAATTGGCACAGCCGGTGCTTGGGTTGGTCCCACTGGAGCATCCACAACTGGGACCTGATCATGAACTGGGGCGGCTGGTGGATCCCTAGCTGCTGTGCGGGCTACACCACTGCCCCTACCACGGCCTCGACCGTGACCTCAGCCTCTCGCGGCCCCACCTGGTGGTACTGGTTGCCGTCCTTCCTGACCGGTAGCACGTGTCCTCACCATCTGTGAGAGAATAAAATAGCAGAAGTTTAGTTACCAGTCTCAACAAATTTGCACGTCAAGAATTCAAGAATGTGAAGTTTTCCTAAAGGTTCTGCAGCCTCTCGAAGATAAGTACAGACGTCTCCTTATCGATCCGCAAGACTCTACTGAACCCGCTCATGACCCGTGAGACCTATGTAACCTAGGCTCTGATACTAACTTGTCACGACCCAAATCTACCATGTTGTGCGGTCCCTACTCCGCTGGTGTGATTATGACAGCTGAATGAAATCTTCAGCATTTCCGCAAATTCCATCCTTGATCCGTCAACCACCCGAAATCAACCCGAGGCCCTCGGGACCTCTACCAACATACCAACAAGTTACATATCAACATTCAAACTTAGTCAAACCTTCGGAACACCCAAAATAACATCAAAACACCAAATCACCCTCGGATTCAAGTCTAAGAACTTCTAAACTTCCGACTTTCGCAAACGATGCCAAAAACCTACCAAACCTCGTCTGAATGACCTCACATTTTGCACACACGTCACAAATAACACTACAGACCTACTCCAATTTCTAAAATTCCATTCCGACCCCCATATCAAAATTTCCACTGCCGACCGAGAATCGCCAAATTTCTAATTTTGCCAATTCAAGCCTAATTCTACCACGGACCTCAAAAATCACATTTCGGACGCGCTCCCAAGTCAGAAATCACCTAACGGAGCTAACTAAACCCTCAGAATTCACATCCGAAATTGTTCACATATAAGTCAACATCCGGTTGGCTTTTCCAACTTAAGCCTTCTCAAAAGAGAAGTGTCTCAATTCACTCCAAAACCACTCCGAACCCGAACCAACCAACACGATACGATGAAATACAACCGAGGAACACATAGGGAAGCAAAAATGGGGGAAACAGGGCTATAACTCATAAAACGACCAGTCGGGTCGTTACAGATATTGACATGTTTTAAGGGGTAATGAATCTAATCATATTTTTTTGGGTTAGTTATGAAGATAAATAAAGTTAATGTCACGACCCGAAACCCGCACTAGTCGTGATGACGCCTCTCGTGAAGACAAGGCCAGCCAACAGAACAACAACGCCTGTTTCAAAATTATTAAACACCAATGAATAGATAAATACAACTTAATGACAATAATACTCGATATTTACAACCTAACATAGCCCGACCGGGGTGTCACAAGTCACGAGCATCTAGAGAAGTCTGAACACGACTACAGGGCCAATAATACACAGAATAAAATTTAGAATCAAAAGACGAAGTCCGGTGCCGCGAACGCCGGCGGTCACCTTGCTCAGCTACGATAACAAAATCCTCAATCAGCTCTAACCCGCTACCGGGTAACAAATACCTGCAACTGCACGCGAGGTGCAGGGAATAAAGTGAGTACTCCAACTCAGTGAGCAATAAAAGTAAATAATAACTGAGCAGCAAGAAATCACATGAGGCACTCCATCATGCTATATAAAACAGTGCAACCCTTTGAGAAAACAGTAAAACCGTGAAATCCTTTAGAAAATATCTGGGCTCAGTTAAAACCTCTTTTGAAAATATCTTTTTCAACAGTTAAGCAAGTGAATGCGAAACAGATAGTACAATTTAGCACATAAGTCAGCCCCTCGGGCACAGCACTCCATTAACAAATAACACCAGGGTATCTGGTAAACAGT
Organism: Nicotiana attenuata; assembly: GCF_001879085.1. Lineage (NCBI taxonomy): Eukaryota > Viridiplantae > Streptophyta > Magnoliopsida > Solanales > Solanaceae > Nicotiana > Nicotiana attenuata. Next base: position 87,286 of record NW_017670875.1, read on the forward strand.
GCAAGAAGTAGCATGGATACCAATGAAATGAGAGTGCTGAATGTCATGACACGTAATACAAACAGGAACCAATGCATGAGTGTAATGTAATGCATATGACCGCTGCGGCGTGCAGCCCAAGCCATCCATATTTAACGTCGACGGCACTCACTGGGGGTGTGTACAGACTCCGGAGGGGCTCCTACAGCCCAAGCGCAATAATCAAGCCATCTCGTGGCATTAATCAGGCCCTCGGCCTCAATATCAATACAGTACCGCTGCGGCACGTAGCCCGAGCCAACCATACATCCAGAAATCACTATAACACTGCTGTGGCGCGCAGCTCGATCCATGCTCAGTCCAGAAATGCACATAAGCCACTTGGGCAATATTAAAATAATAGTTCTCAGCTCAAAACGTCAATAAAATGTTGTTTAAGTTTTCAAATCTTAGAAAAATGGCTGAGTTTGCAAAATAGTATAAAAACCCTGGACCGAGATCAATTAATATGCAAGTAATGCGAAAACTGTGATATCAATCCCTGAAGGATTCACATAGTTAGCACGAAGCCCAAACATGGCAATCAGCCCAAATTATGATGATAACAAGTAGTTTCAATCAAATACGCGATAAAAATCAACAACCGGGACGGACCAAGTCACAATCCCCAACGGTGCTCTACCCCACGCTCATATCCGGCGTGCAAGTCACCTCAATATAGCACTATGATGTGCAAATCCAGGGTTTCAAACCCTCAGGATATCATTTACAAGTATTACTCACCTCGAACCGGTGAAATCTCTAGCTCGCGACGCCTTTGCCCCTCAAATCGGCGTCCACGCGCGTCGAATCTATCCAAAATCAGAGCGAATACATCACAATATGCTAAGGGAACAATATACCCAATCGAAAACAATCGAAAAATAGCAAAAATCTCGAAACTAGTAATACCCGAGCCTCGGGCCCACTTCTCGAAAAATCAGAAAAAACACATCAATGGATTCCTCATCTCGCCACGAGTCTATACATATCAAATTTACCAAAATCCGAGCTCAAATGCTCCCTCAAATCCCAAATTTAAATCTCAAAATCCTAAGCCCTAGTTCATCAATCTTAGGTTTAATTCCATGAATTTCTAGGTTAATTTCACATAATAATTACGTTTTTAACTCATAAAACTTACCTCCAGTCAATCTCGGTCGAAACCCTCTTCAATTGCTCCCAAAAAGCTCTCAAGATGTTCAACAATGGAGGAAAAATACCCTTAGCTCGCGGATGAAATGTTATCTTAAAACCTTCTCTGACCAGCACTTTTTGCTTATGCGGTCCCGTCCCCACTTATGCGGGACCGCTTCTGCGGCATTTATACCGCTTCTGCAGTTCTCCACTTAAAGGCCTCGACCGCTCCTGCGGCCCATAAATCGCACCAGCGGGACCGCTTCTGCGGCCCAAACATCCGCTTCTGCGGAAAACCCAATTCGAGTCCAAAACCGCTTCTGCGGTTCCCCAATCGCATAAGCGATACCGCTTCTGCGGTCCATATTCCGCAGAAGCGAAAACATACCAGAAGCAGCAGACTTAGCAACATGAAAAATCCCAAAACTCTCCGTTTAACCATCCAAACTCATCCCGAGGCCCCCGGGACCTCAACCAAAAATACCAGCACATCCTAAAACGTTATTCAAACTTGTTCCAATCTTCAAAACACATCAAACAACGCTAAAACCATTAAATCACATCGGATTCAAGCCTAAGTTCTTTAAAAACTTCCGAAACACGCATTCGATCAAAACCCAACCAAACGACATCCGAATGACTTGAAATTTTGCACACACATCAAAAATCACATATTGAAGCTACAGCAACTCTCGGAATTCCATTCCGACCCTCGGATTAAAATCTCACCTATCAACCGGAATTCGCCAAAATACTAACTTCGCCAATTCAAGCCTAATTCTACACCGGACCTCCAACTCAATTCCGATCACACTCCTAAGTCACAAATCACTTCCCGAAGCTAACCGAATCACCGGAAATTACATCCGAACCTTCTAACTCATAAGTCAACGTCCGGTTGACTTTTCCAAAACAAGCCTTCCTTAAAGAGACTAAGTGTCTCATTTCTTATCCAAACCAATCCAAATCAACTCTAACACACCACATACCGATAACGAAACATGAAGAAGCATGAAATGGGGGGAAACGGAGCAGTAACACATGAGACGACGGGTTGGGTCGTCACAGTTAAAACTAAAAAATATTGCAAATTAAAATAAAATAGATGTTATAAATAGATTATATTTAAGGTGTATGTCTATATTTTAGAGAGATTTTAGGGTTTGTTACTTGGTGGCTAAGTCATTTTTCCCCTATAAATAGAGGGGTTCTATTCTATTATAATTGATCCCATATCAATACGAATTCTCTCTATAATTTTCTCTTCATCTTCCTTTATTGTTTGTAATACGTTATCACGAGACTCTAACCAATTGAGAAGCCTTGAGATTGAGCATAATGATTGTCGAGTGTTCCATGAACCTTCTTCATGATTAAATTCTGGATTTAAGGTAAGCATTTTACTTTATTTTTCTTTTTCAAATTCTTAAAATTCTATAATTTGATTTTAAATACAAGTAAAGATAATAAATTTTGATTATAACTCTAATAGAGTTTGTAAGATATTATAACCGCCCGAAGTGATAAAATGCCATGATCAAATTCATGTATGATTATGAGCACAAAAAGTGGAAATCCATCCCATTGAATTTGTTTCATTCTCATTCCCTTAAGAGAATGTGTTAGCAATATGTGATAAGTATGAAAGAAGACAAAATTATTACCATGAAGGTATCAATGATTGTGCACGTGGCAATAGACGAAATTATAATCGTCATCATTGTGGTAATGAGAATAATAAGAGTTCTCAAAATAATCCTTCACTTTGTGAAGTAATATTTGTCATCGATTTGAAATGAGAATTTTTAAAGCACATACAGATGATTATAGACCATTTATAATGTAAATGTGATAACATGTGATTTATGAATACATATTCTTTCTCGGAAGAATATGAACGTGCAAGTGGTAGTGAATATGCCACACTCACCTCTAGAAAAAGGTTTGAGATGAAATAAGAAAATAATTTCATTATTATGGAATGAATGGTCATTGATCACGTACCTATTGTGATTAGCCATAATATTATGATGCGATTATTACATGGAAAAAGTAATAGAAGCAACATATCTTGCCTATAATGATTTTGACCATGACCATAATGGTATAACTTTCTCCTTGAAGGAGATATACAACTTATGGATGTTTTTGAATATGTGGTAGTACAAAATAAATAGATAGCTCTAGAAGAGCCAATTATTACTATTTTGGAGGATTACAATTGATTATCAATAAGGTACTGGGTCGTAGTAAGTCTCAAAGAAACATATTGAGTTTCTAGAGTATTCGCAAAAGCGGTTGGTTATATTGAGACTATAAGAAAGCAAGGATTTAATATCTTTTATTACTGCAACTTGTTGTGGGGTAATATGTATGTGAAGAGCTACCAGCTTTATTCTCCAATTTGTACTACACATGTAAAAGAATGCCACAATAAAGTGAAAGTTTATCGATATAAAAACTCATATCATAATAAACTTGGAGTTTATTCGTAATTGCATACGTCATGGTGTAAGCCTAAAGTTTATAAATATTGATAATTTATCCCGTTGGCATAATTGGTTTAGCAATGTTAATTTAAGTATGATGTGCCAAAATAAAAGAGAGTTCACATGGGTAAATATTAAAGAAGTAGAAAGTTTTTTTTTTTTGCGAATTCTCTTATGTTGCTTGTTCTCATTAATTAATAGACCAACTAAAATTAGGATTGAATCTCATGAATGATGGAAACATCAAAGGTGAATATGCCTATTCACCTATCATACATACCACATAAAATGTATCTATGAGATGGATACAAGTGCAAGTATTTTTAACCCGCAACCTGATATTTGCGAGGTAACTTGCTCAATAATTTAATTTAGAGCATAATTTCCAGATTTCCATTCAAGACAGTTCATCTTGATAAGTTAGTTTACATCACAGTTGATTTAGCAAAATAGTTTATACAGTGTCCACTTAATAGCTAAATTGTTGCTTATGGGAACAAAGTTATCTATATCGGTTTGATATAGGTTATATACGAAAGTATATTACATTCTCCCGTAACAAGTGGTTTATGCTCGGGAACCAAATAATTCCATCTTAATATTATTATTGATGTGTGGTGTATATTTTAATTAACATCATAACGCAAAAGATGGATTTTCAAAGTTGAGGAAGCAAGTTAGTTTTTCTAACTTGAGGGGGAGACATGATAAACAAATGAGAAAAAATTACGTGGAATGAATTATCATTTGTACATATAGATCCTCGAATAAGATAATATGAACTTAAAGTTCATAAAAAGATAATTCGTCTGCAATATATTCCAAAGCATACCATACCCATTTGCTGACCCAGAGAAAGTAACTATATTCTCAATGCAAATGCTCATATTAGAATAAGTCTTAGAAGGACAAAGCCTGTGGGTACGCTTAAAGCGTACAGACAAATCGGTTTCAAATAAACTTCTTGATAAAAAAAGATGAGCAAATGATCATAATAAGGAGGTAAGTGATCTAGAAGATCACATGACATAACATTTCATAAAATCTCAAGAGAGGTTCATGTACCTGAAATGAATGAAGAGATCTCTATGTTACGTCTCTATGGAAAAATATTGGAACCAATACAAAATGTTCATCGACGACATCTATCATAGAGGTAAGTATAGATGAGGACCTTAAGTCTGTCGAATACAGACACAAAAATATTGGCCAAATGGAAGAGACACAATTCGAATATAATTGGTTTCATATGAAGGACATATAGTTTTGGACATGTAGTTCAAACACTTGAAAGCATAAGGTCAACAGAGTATGCAATAACTTTTATCTATCATGTATGTCTAGCATGACATGAAAACTTGATATGCATCTAAAGTCTATATATATGGCTTATATGACTTAACTTATATGACAATCCCTGAAAGATTTAAACCACTTAAAGCATATACAATTATTAGTCCTGAAGTACCACATCGTAAGTGCAGTTTGTGTGTATATATATATATATATATATATATATGTATCTTGCTCTAACTATAAGTATGATAATGTGATAGCGAAAATACCTTATGGAGATATTGAGAAGTCATTCTGTGACATTATATGAAGACATATATCTATCAAAAATGATGATTTCAAGGTGCAATATATTCATTCAAGTTAATATGACTAATTTGTTTATCAAATCTCTACCAACGATCTTTTAAAGATAGTTCACAAGATTGTAGTGCGAAGGCTCAAGGATGTGAATTGATGCTCTCATCAGAGGGAGTTAATACGCGTTGTACTCTTTTCCCTTACAAGGTTTTGTCCCACTGGATTTTCCTTGCAAGGTTTTTAAAGAGGCAACCAAAAGGCGTATTGTTATGTATGTGTACTCTTTTTCTTTCACTAGAATTTTTTTCCACTAGGTTTTATTTTAGTTAAGGTTTCAACTAGGCACATTATCTGTTGAATAAACATTCAAGGGGGAGTGCTATAAATAAAATTGTATTTTAAGGTGAATGTCTATATTTTAGAGAGATTTGAGAATTTATTACTTGGTGGCTAAGTCATTTTCCTCCTATACATAGAGAGGCTCTATTCTATTATAATTGATCCCATCAATAAGAATTTTTTCTTTCTACTTTTCTCTTATCTTCCTTTATTGTTTATAAGAAGAGAAACGTTTAAAGGAGCATATTGTTTTCTGTCATCTATATTATTATTATTATTATTATTATTATTATTATTATTATTATTATTATTATTATTATTATTATTATTATTATACTATTGTACGAAACTGGGTGGTATCAATGAACCGATTGATGCATTTAATTATTAGAGTCAAATCCAAATCTATTGAGGGTCTGCAATTTTCCCTTCAAAACCCATGCATAATTAGAGTCCGTTTGGCCAAGCTGCCAAAATCTGCTTGTTTTGAAAAGTACTTTTTTTTAGAAGTATTTTTTTATTTTTTTAAAAGTACTTTTGAAAAAAAATTGTTTGTGTTTGGCCAATTCATTTAAGAAGCACTTTTTGCAACATTTGGTAAATAATTTGTGTTTGGCCAATCATTTTAAAAAGTGCTTTTGAGTGTCAAATTATCAAAAAGGATAGTACCAAGGTCGTATAATTCTTTTAAATATAAAAATTAAATATAACAAACATATTAAAGATTTAAATCAATTTTACATATATAGTTATACTAAAGTATATGATATTATCCAGTATAATTACATATTTTTTTATGATGATTTGAGTAATTAAAATAACATCATTCACTATAAATTAGAAGTCTATCCACAAATTACTATATATTGATAATCCATCATGAAATAATAAGTAAAGTCACTCACACATGATAATACTTCTCAACAATTTCATCTCTACTTCTATCACAGAACACTTCCATATTAGTAGAAGACTTGCCTCGCATTTTTAAAGGAATATCAGAAGGCTGATCTCCTTCATCAATCTCTGCAGTAATGTCTTTATTAGCATATGATATCTTAAACATATTAAAGATTTAAATCAATTTTACATATATAGTTATACTAAAGTATATGATATTATCCAATATAATTACATATTTTTTTTATGATGATTTGAATAATTAAAATAACATCATTCACTATAAATTAGAAGTCTATCCACAAATTTGTCACGACCCTAGTACACCAACCGTGAACATGTCATGACGGCACCTGGTCCCTATGACCAGGTAAGCCTAACATTTGCGGAAATATATTAATTGCGGAAAAATAGAGAAAATCAAATCAAATATCTAAAAGAAACTGTACTGAATGCCGCTTGGCAAGTACAACTCAATATCACAAGTCTAAAACAATTCCCAAAACCCGGAAACTCATGGGCAACACAGGCTACAGAAGTGTATAGTAAAGGTTCCAAACTCCAGAATTTCTAACAACCGAAAGAAGGAAAAACTAAGTACTAAAGATAGAATAAGAGGGAGACTCGTCGGTCTGCGGACGCAGCAGATCTACCTCGAAGTCTCCGTAGTCCTCCTGCCTCACTGATAGGGTGCCTGAGTAGAGGTACCTGGATGATCTGCACATGAAAAACATGCGCAGGAAGGGCATGAGTACACCACAGCGGTACTCAATCTTATGCGAACGCGAAGAGGAACGGGCCCCCTCCTCCAGACTTACACTACGCGAACGTGGGAGAGTGGCCACGAACGCGATGAGAGGATGGCTACTACTACGCGAACGCGGTGCCTTCTTCGCGAACGCGAAGAAGGAATTCAGACCTGCAACTTTCTGCAACATTTCCAAACTTCAAATTGCTCGGATGAGCATCCGAAACACACCCGAGGCCCCCGGGACCTCAACCAAGCCTATGGACATATCCCATAACATCATTCAAACTTGTACCAATCCTTAAACCACCTAAAACAACGCTGGAAACACAAATTAATCAAAGATTCTAGCCTAAGAACTTCAAATTCCAACAAAACACACTTTCGATCAAAAACAAAACCAAACCTCGCCCGAATGACCTGAAATTTCGCACACACATCCCAAATGACATGACGGAGCTACTGCAACTTCCGGAATTCCAATCCGACCCTCGGATCAAAAACTCACTATCGGACCGGAAACTTCAAAAATTCAAACTTCGGCATTTCAAGCCTAAATGAGCTACGAGCCTCCAAAATACATTCCGAACACGCTCCCAACCCCGAAATCACCTAACGGAGCTAAGGAACCATCAGATTTCCATTCCGAGGTCTTCTTCACACTATTCCGATTACGGACCATTTTTCAATTCTTAAGCTCTCATTTAGAGACTAAGTGTCCCAAAACACTCTGAATCCCAACACCGAACGTCCCGGCAAACCAAAATAGCAGAAATGAACTTAGGGAAAGCAGTTAATGAGGGATCGGGGCGTAAATTCCAAAAACGACCGGCCGGGTCGTTACAAAATTACAAATATTGATAATCCATCATGAAATATTAAGTAAAGTCACTCACACATGATAATACTTCTCAACAATTTCATCTCTACTTCTATCACACAACACTTCCATATTAGTAGAAGACTTGCCTCGCATTTTTAAAGGAATATCAGAAGGCTGATCTCCCTCATCAATCTCTGCAGTAATGTCTTTATTAGCATAATAGTTGAATTTTTTATCGGTAAATGATATTGTCGGATGAAATTATGTATGGCCATGGTAGTTGTCACTAGATGATTTTGAGTGTCAAACTTGAAAGATGGCATTGAGCGTAAACTAAAAATAATTTTAAATATATAAAAAAAATCGTAAAAGAAATAGTTAAGTACGTTTAAATTTTAATTCAAAAATAGTAACTAATTATTAACAACACATAATGTATAATATTTTAAAAAAAAAATTAAATTAAAAAAGAAATTAATTATTACCTAACTTTACTAACTTTGTCCTAAAATGTCAAGTGCCTTATTGTGAGGCTGCCACTTGACTAAATATGGATGCATTTTCTTTTTCTTTTAATAATATATAGATAGATTATGCAATACAATTGTAAAGTTATTACATTTGTAGGTCAATTTCACAAATCAGATTAGATAATTGTTTTAAAGATTCAGGAACCAATAGCATATAATAGAAGAAATTATAAATAATTATTTGTAGGAAAAGAATTGATAATCCAAAGAAGATGCAGATAATTTTCTTTACTGTGGAAATAGAAGAAGATAATTTGAAAAGTTACAAGACATTAAACAAAGAAAAGATCAAAAACAAGAAAAGTCAATAAAAATTTTAAAAAGTTACAATATGATTCATATATATGATATCTTTAATTTTAATAGGATGGCAAAAACTAGAAACGAAAATGAAAAGGAAAAACTTAAATTAATAAGGGATAATTTGAAAAATATAAATTTATGGTGAGGATAGTTTTGTCTTGAATAAATTAATTTTCTACTGCTGCTTCTGCTTCTTGGAAGAAGCTAGAATTTTCCGCTTCTTCCCAAAAGCAGAAAAGCTGCTTCTGCTGCTGGCAAAAAGTACTTTTCTGTATTGGCCAAACTACTCAAATTTTTTTAAAAGTACTTTTTTGGGGAAAAAAAATACTTTTGGCATCCCAAAAGCTTGGCCAAACAGGCTCTTAATCGGAAGAATTGAAGAGTTAGTTAAGGAGTCTCTACGCTCATAATTAATATGTGTATTATCTAGCTACAGATAAATTCTTTTGTCTAGTGAATTTAGGGAGACCACCATTTAAAGTTTTGAATTAATTTCACATTGGACAAGAAAAACTATTGCACTTCTCTTTAACTAAGGTTTATGTGATATTCAATGTGGGATGAATATATTCTTAAAATTCAAGATTTTTCTCTAGATCTAGTATAAGCTAGAAAATTAGATAACAAAAACCATACACTGTCCAAAAGAAATGAACATGTGAGTAGTCCGATTCCGATTCCCTTTAGTTATATGAAGCCAATCAAACAATTACATTTACTCTATATATAATTCGAGACTTACACAAAAATAATCGTCTAGAATCTGAAAAGTTAAGCTTTTGAGAATGTAAAATAAAAGAGAAGATAATATGGAGGATGTATTAGAGTTTGACGAAGTAACTTTCAAAAAATGGTGACGATTTACAGAAACCAAATTAGGTTTTTGAGAACTATACGGTAATTAATTTTTCCAATAACTAACTTATAATCTAGGGATTATAATTTATTGAAAAGTCAAAAGTAAAATGAACATAAATTTCGAAAGTTAGATGAAATACATGTACATCCCTTGGGAAGCTCAAAAGTTTTAAAAGCATGAACCATACCCAAAGGTTTTCAATGTAGATCCGATTAGCATCACGAAATATTTAAATGGTGTTCAACATGAAAATGAAAGCAGAACATTCCAGTTGGAGATCAAAACTGTACACAAAGCATTGCTACCTTTCTCCTCTGAAATGGCTTCTCTAAACTTATCCAAAAACGAAAAATTTATGGCCAAAAGCCACACCGATAATCCTCTTAAAGAATCCGATGAAGACTGGACACCTACTTCATCTGAGAGTATATCTTCAGAATCTCATTCCAACAACAGAAAGGAACGGACAACGAAAAATTCAGGGAAAAAAGGCGCTAGTGAGGCTGTAAATAATTTTAAGAGGTTATATGGAGCGACGAAGACGAGATAGCTGTCTTGGAAGGCATGCTCGAGTATGCATCCGCGAGAAATATTAGCCCCTCAGTAGATTATAATGCATTCTATATTTTTGTGAAGGACAAATTGCAAGTTGAAGTAAGCAAAAATCAACTGAAAGGCAAAGTTAAAAACCTAAAAAGCAAATTTATGGAAAATGTTGCCAAAAGGAGCGCCTTTTCAAAGCCCCACGAGGAGAACTTGTTCAAACTCTCACAAAGAATTTGGGATGATGACAACCAAATTGCCAAAGAGAAGGGAGCAGCTAAGGTTTACAACAAAGTACCAAAAGTTGGTAAAAAGATTGTTGCAAAAGAAAAGAACAATTTGTGTGCTGGTAGTTCAGAACGATATTCAAGTTTGGTTTTGTACGGAGGGAGTGCTGCGGACCTGGAAGATTGGTTCAGGCAAAACCCTGGGTTGGTTAGCAAGGAGCAGAGACATGAAATGCTGATCAAGTCACACTCCATGAAGATTGCTAGGGCTGAACAACAACTAAATGAGATAACATTGATGGAGGAACAAGTGAATTTGATGGCTGATGCTGTGAAAGCTTCTCCGGAATAATAGTGCAAATTTTTCTCCTACTTGTTTTCAATTTTGTCTTCTTTAGGCTTTTTCTGCTTTTGGGTTTGTTTTTGTTTGTTCTTGTGCTTCTCTATCTGGTCCTAAGAATTGGTTTTTAAAAAGTGAGTTAGTGCCATAATACTATTCTACTGTGTTCTTTTATTTCCCCTTTTGCCTTTGTTTATACGGAGATTCTAGTACTAAATTTTGAGCTTTTGGTAGTGTTATTATACTATTATACAGCAGCACTTTGATTTATTTAATCAGAATAATAAGCAAAACATATGAAAATGGAAAGAGTCCTGATAAATGGGATCTAAACAATAATTTCATTTAATCTATGATGAAACTCACTTGCATAGATAATACAGCTGAAAGTCTTTAATACAGAATGGGGCAGTATATAAAAATAAATAAAACGTGGAACCTATAGAAGTGGGATTAGATTTTCTCGGTTTAGGCCGAATCACATAAGATTTAAAGAAAGGAATATAATGATATTACATTCTGATCTCACAAAATGTAGAAAATAATAGGTGTGGTGGCGTCGTTACTTTGTCTTTTTCTTTCATCTCATCTTTATTATTATTAAATAATTTTATTTTATCATTTACCCTATCTTTTTATAAAATAATCTTACACCATATCATAATTTTTCTTTATAATATTGCAAGTTTATTTTCATATTGGTGGTGTATGATATCATGAAATAACAACAAACGATACAATATATCCAAACATTATATTCTTCAAACGATACAATACAATATAATACAATACAAAATAATACGATACATTACGAAATGATACGAAACAACAATCCAAAGGCAATGTATCTCTTTTACTAGATTGCCCGCGCCCGTGCACATGCCAAACATAGCTTACAAAAGAGGTCCGACATGAAAAAGATAATTTCATATTTGTTTACATGTTTAGTAGAAGGACCGAGGAAAAAGGTAATTTCACCAAACTGACTAAATTTTAAAATATTCATTTGCGAAACGTAGTTGTAAAATTACATCTTTTGCAAAACGTAGTTGTAAAATTACATCTTTTGCAAAACGTAGTTGTACAGTTACATCTTTCAACTTGCTTCCACGAGAATGAGAAATAAAAACAATCAAATTATTCATGTTGGTGGCCTCACTAATACAAAAGTTGATGCTTCTATCCGACAAAATCTGGATTTGTTTGCCTTGAAAATGGTATTAAAAATTATATTTGATTTTGTGGCTAAAAAAATATGTGATTTATTTCAATACTAATCGTTTGCAAATAAATGCTAAGTGAAAGTAAAGAGAATAAGATATGCAAATCAACGCTGTCGCAAGACTTGGCCTCGAGCTGCCTGGAGCAGGGGGCCTCAAGGCCAAGTTAAGGCAGTTAGCAATGAACAATTGATGAAGAAACAATAATATCGAAGGCCTCGAAGATAGCCTTTTGCGGTTAATAATGGGCAATAAATGAAGAACTATAAATGAACAAGTAATAAATCCGTAGAGTGATTGTTGAGCGCGTTTAGGCAAGAAAAGCAGAGAATGTTCTGTTGTATTCAATATCATGTGTCCTTACAAAATGACAAGGGTCCCCTTTATATAGGAGGGGGGAATCCCGACATAGTACATGTCTAATAATGACAAGGAAATGCTATCGGTACAACTGTACAATGGTTTAGTACGGATTTATACTATTTCTCACAGACTCTGTTAGTTCTAATCACGTGCCCTCGGCAGTTTCCCGCCTTTCCATGACGGTCGTCGATATGTACTGCTTCGAGATTGACCACAATGAACCTTCGGTATGTTATCTCGAGGACGCACCCCGGGGTTACACTTCAAATTCTGCTTCGAGCTTCTCGAGGTCGGGTATGGAGTGCCACAGTAGCCGCAAAGTCGAGCTCTCCGATTATGGCCGTATACAGATAGTCCCCGCGTTTCTTAGAATAGAATGATATGAAACGACTTTGACCTCGATTTTCTCGAGCTTCTTGTGATGACGTCGCATTCGTGACGTAGGCGCTCGAAGTGATCAAAACGTCCCGTCGGTTCATTCCCCCAGAAATATTAAATGCACCGCCGGTCCGTTCCCCAAAATCATTGAATGCACCGTCAGTTTCATCGTCATTTCTCTAAAAATAAGGGATTTCTTGAACCAAAACTTCAGTCATCCTTCAGCCCTTTCCCTTCTTTGTATCCTCCTCTAATCTCTTATTTTTATGGTTCAAACATGTGACCACAAGGCCATAAGCAGCAACCTTATCAGTTATGCCATGGCGCTTTTTCAAAGCCTTTGCCCACTAAGTGGAATTATACTGAGTCGTTGTTGTTGTTGGCTCGAATCAACGAGAGGAGGGCATCAAATTCTTCCCGTATCAGAAGATATGTGGACTTTAGACCGCTGCTCATCTCTCTCAACTTCAACCTGGTGTGGTGCTTCATTCCTTTTGCCTTCCATGAAGTGGGGTGGCACTATCTACTAGCTTTTGCATCCCACACCGGTGAAATGTCTCAAGAAGTGGCTTCAAAATAGTAGTGCTGACGAGACCCATACTCGCCAAGTTTTTCACCGGTCCACAATTTTTTTCACTTTTTAAAAGCTTTTGCTCTTTGATAGGCTATAGACTTTTCTTCGTCTATTGCTGTTTTTCGGAGGAGGTTCTCGAAGACGCCGCTCTAAAGATCGAAATGGAGTCCTAGAGGAAAAGGTTCTCGAATATGTTACTCTTGAGGATATACCCTCGAAAGTAGATTAGGCCTTTGGCCGTTTTTTTTTTTGCTTCTTTGTTTCTGTGTAAGCGCCCCCCGTGGGCTTTGTAAACATCTTCTATTAATATAAGAATTTCTTCATTTTGCCTTCGATTTGTGCNGCAATGTATCTCTTTTACTAGATTGCCCGCGCCCGTGCACGTGCCAAAAATAGCTTACAAAAGAGGTCCGACATGAAAAAGATAATTTCATATTTGTTTACATGTTTAGTAGAAGGACCGAGGAAAAGGTAATTTCACCAAACTGACTAAATATTAAAATATTCATTTGCGAAACGTAGTTGTACAATTACATCTTTTGCAAAACGTAGTTGTACAGTTACATCTTTCAACTTGCTTCCACGAGAATGAGAAATACAAAAAAAAAAAAAAAAAAAAAAAAAAAAAAAAAAAAAAAAAAAAAAAAAAAAAAAAAAAAAAAAAAAAAAAAAAAAAAAATAAAAAAAAAAAAAAAAAAAAAAAAAAAAAAAAAATTCATGTTGGTGGCCCCACTAATACGAATGTTGATGCTTCTATCTGATAAAATCTGGATTTTAATAGTTGCAGTGAATATCACATACAACTTTATCTTGGTATCCACTAAAAGAAAAGAAAATCAAACATTAGAATTAATTCCATCTTACCCCCTTAACCTTTTAGTCTTGGGAAATAATACCCCCCTCACCTCTTGAATGAGAAAGAGAGCCCCCTTTAACTAAAGAATTAACAAGCATAATGAGAAAACTATCACCGGAAAACTCAACCAGCTTTTAAGATAACTAAATCAACTTTAAGAAACTTAATTACTTAATTTGGTTGTTATTAAACTGATTCAAATACATATAGTATATTTCATTTTATTTTGTGGATCTTGTTATCCTCAATATGCGAGCATCTGGCTCCAATGACGTTCCAAATTCTTTTGTGCCAACTAATAAAAGTTGACGAAAATAGATTTAAGTCATGGTGCTGCTTAATCTCATAAATATTCACGAAATCGATGTGTGGCACCAACTAGTAGCTAGTATAGCTTTGAGTTATTGTAGTAAAATACAATGTTCACAGACCAGTAATGGGTTAAATATTGTTTTAGTTTAATTTATCTTCTCATTAGTTACTTTGCTACAGATAACTCTGCGCGCACCATAAAAAGGAGAATTCGACTTTGTTTTTTTCATATGCTTTGATATTAGCATCAAACAAGCTTAGCTCAAATTGATATTAGCCATAATTGTTGAATAATGAAGAATAAAGGTTACTTGCGAGATACAACTTAATGTAAGTTACTTTTGATATTTGATCTTTTTCCTTTGTCCAATCTATTAACATCGGATTACATGCCTATTGTATTATTCATATTTGTAGGTTGATGGTTATTATCATGACATTAACTAAAAAAAAGCAAATAAATTGGTTAAGACGTGATGACACTAGTTTTCTCTCCAAACAAGGATTGTTATATCATTTTGTAAATTCTGGTGACCATCTTTTCATTTCGTTGGTTGTCTTTTGGGTCAAAGGGGATTCCCTTTCCCATTCAAAAGGTGAAGGGGGTATTGTTTCCTTATGCTAAAAGGTTAAGCAGGTAAAGTGGAATTTACTCTTAAAATATAATATACCAAGCAAAATCTAGGATAATCAATGCAAAGCAAGAGAGAGGAAGGGCTAGCTTTCTGTTATTGCAATGCAAAATGTCAACAAGATAAGAATCAAGACAACTAAAATTCATTTTCTGAAAAAGAGCGGGAGAAAATCTTAGAAAGGTATTATAATTAACCTGGTAAATATCAGAATGGGGCAGGCTATCCTAAAACGGAAATACCTGTTGTAATGACCACACCGCTCTTTTTGAGCTCTACCGCGTCATTCGGAGGTTTGAGGCTTTGAGCAGTTTCACTTCAGGTATTATGACTTGTACGCGTAGTCGGAAATGGAATTTCGGAAGTTCAGAGTTGACTTGGAAAGAAAATTCTCATTTCGGAAGCTTTAAGTTGGAAGAATTGACTAAGGTTGGATTTTTGGGTAAACGACCTCGGAATCGGGATTTGAAGGTTCCAGCAGGTTCTTATAATGATTTCAGTCTTGGGCGTATGTTCGGATCGGGTTTTGGATGACCTGGGAGCGTTTTGGCGCCTGTTGTGGAAGTTAACAATTTGGAAGAATTTCATAAATTTTGGTTGAAGTGCATTTCAATGCTATCGATGTCCGTTTGGGATTTCGAGTCTGGGAATAGCCCCGTATGGTGATTCTGGTATTGGGAGCGTGTCCAGAAGTGGATTTGGAGGTCCGTAGGTCATTTTGGAGTCATTTGGCTAAAGTTAGAAATTTGAAGGTTTTTGAGAAGTTTGACCGGAAGTGGACTTTTTGATATCGGGGTCGAATTCAGTTTCCGAAAGTTGGAGTAGGTCCATAATATCGAAATATGACCTGTGTGCAAAATTTGAGGTCAATCGGACGTGATTTGAGAGGTTTCGGCATCGAATGTAGAAGTTTGAATTTCTAAAGTTCATAAAACTCGAATTGGGGTGTCATTCGTGATTTCGACGTTGTTTGATGTGATTTGAGGCCTCGAGCAGGTCCGCATTATATTTTGGGACTGGTAGGTATGAATGGACGGGGTCCCGGGGGCCTTGGGTGGATTCCGGGTGGTTAATGGATCGAATTTTGAATTTGAAGAAGAATTGAGGCAGATGATACCTGGTGTAACCGCACCTGCGTGGTTTTGGCTGCAGGTGCGGAGCCGCAGAAGCGGCCTAGGAGTCACAGAAGCGGAGCGGGGCAGTCAGGGGAAGGACCGCAGGTGCGGAGTTTTGGCTGCATCTACGCAAGCGCAAAAGCGAAGAAATGGGCGCAGAAGTGGAAGAGGGCCGCAGGAGCAGGATGTGACCGCACATGCGGAGCCGCAGAAGTGGTTGTTGGTCCGCAGGTGCGGAAGTCGGTTGGGCAGTGAGGTTTCTTTAAAGATGGGACTTGGCCCATTTTTCTTCCATTTTTCACTTGGTGGAGGCGATTTTGGAGAGCTTCAAGGAGGGATTTTCTTCAAGCAACATAAGGTAAGTGATTCCCACTTATTATAAGTTAAATACATGGTTTGTATAAGGATTTAAACATGGAAATTAGTAGAAACTGTGGGGTTTTGGTAGAAAATGTAGAATTTGTTATTTTTGGATTTTGACCATGAATTTGGGCATGGAATTGGAAATAAATTATATATTTGAGTTCGTAAGGCTATGGATAAAGTTTATCTTCGAAAATTTTCGAAATTCGGGCACGTGGGCTTGAGGGTGATTTTTATTGACTTTTCGAACGGAGTTGGAAAATTGTTATAGATTGAATTATTATGAGTAATGGAGTATATTTTTATTAGTTTGCACATTGTTTGGCTAGTTTTGGAGCATTGGGCATCGGTTTAAGGTGTTAGAGTGGCGTTGGAGCCGGTTATGAAACTTCAGAGCAAAGTAAGTCTCTTGTCTAACCCTGTGAAGGGGAAATTACCCCTAGGTATTGTAATTTGAAGTGTGCTACTTATTGTGGGGGCTACGTACGTGCTAGGTGACGAGAATCCGTACGTAGCTATATTCATGTTATTGTCCAGGTAGGATTAGGTTCACATTATGCTATAGTTGTCCTATTTGAGCAGCCTCTCGCCTATTAAATTCCTTTGTGTTACATTACTACTTGAGACTAGACGGAATATTGTAGAGACTTCACGAGTTTATGATTAGTCATTGAATAATTGTACTCCTCTTACAAAATGATTCCGCGATATATATATGTTTTCACTGAAAAGTTTTGTTAAAGAAATTATAACTTACGCGTTTATTCGTGAGTGGGGTCAAGGACCCGTTAAAGCTTCTTATTCTTATGGGATCGGACCATTCGCCTCGTGATGATAGGCTACAATTACGTATCTTAGTCGATTATTACATTCCAATTCACTGCACTTCTGTTGAGTTTGCGCTTTAATCGCTAGTGTTTTGCACTAATCGTGTGTTTTATGCCTTGGGAGTGATTCCGAGCTATGTAGATGTTATGGAATGAATTCAAGTGATTTGGAGCTTTGAAGTCTGAGTAAAAGACTAAGGAATTAAGCCGGGATCGTGCTCGGGATCAACGGATCATAGTTAAGAACGAACGAAGAATCGAGTAGGAATATTGCGCACTTTGCGCTTTAATCGCTAGTGTTTTGCACTAATTGTGAGTTTTGTGTCTTATAGGAGTAATTCCAAGCTATGTAGATGTTATGGAATGAATTCAAGTGATTTGGAGCTTTGAAGTCTGAGTAAAAGCCCATGGAATTAAGCCGGGATCGTGTTCGGGGATCAACGGATGATAGTTAAGAACGAACGAAGAATCGAATAGGTATATTGCGCACTTTGCGCTTTAATTGCTAGTATTTTGGACTAATTGTGTGTTTTATGTCTTGTAGGAGTGATTCCAAGCTATGTAGATGCTATGGAATGAATTCAAGTGATTTGGAGCTTTGACGTCTGAGTAAAAGCCCAAGGAATTAAGTCGGGATCGTGTTCGGGGATCAATAGTTAAGAACGAGCGAAGAATCGAGTACGCATATTGCGCACTATCTAGTAAAATACATATAACATTTTGCTCAGAACTCCATTTGAGCTACACAATATATGGTTGGAAAGATAATTCAATGGGCTACAACTTTTATATTTTACATTTTGCTAAATTCCAAAAAAAACAGGGTGAAAAGTGCGCAACAAGTGCACAGCCGTGCACTGGCCGCGGATGTGAGGCAGAAACTGGGTAAAATCCGCGGCCCGCGGACGTTCTGTCCGGGAAAGCTGTCCTTTTTCGCGTAGGAGAAGGTATAACTGTTTGGGCCCGACCCTACTTGGTATATATACATAGAAAAATATTATTTTTGGGACTTTTGACACAGATTCAACCTAAGGAGGCAAGAACACACTAGGAGCAAAGCAGAGAATTCTTCTACGAGTTTTTCACTTCCGTCTTCCTATTAACATTATTGGTATGAATTTTAGTATTGTAGTTATGCATACTATTATAATTAGCTAATTTGTTATCTAGGGTTTTGATGGAACCTCTTGGAGGATGAATTCTTGTTATGTTTTAATATAATTTAACCTTTGAATTTGTCTATTTGTTCAACTACGTGCTTATTTGAGTTGATTGAATGGCCATCGATTGACTGTGCCTATTTATTATGTATTGCTTGAGAAAGGATACATATTTAGGTATTTGTTGAACAACGTTAGTCCTAGAGTATGTGAGAAATCAATACAGCGGGTTTAAAGGTAGGTTTAGAAATAACAAAGCCTTGACGTGGTCATAATGAGTGGCTAGATAAAGCCAACTAGAGTAGTTCGAGAGAATATGTCTAGTAAATTGTTGTAGTTGCTCAAGAGAGAATTACGGCACCTAAAGTGTTCATGATCAGTAGAGAATACATAGGCGAAATTGTAGGGAACATAGCGGGAAGGATTCCAACATTTGGGAAAACCGTAACTCTAGACCTCCTAAATTTAATCTCCAACCCTTAGTATCTTTAGTTGTTAATTTATAGCTTTAGTTTCTTAGTTAATTAGTTAGATATAAGAATCTTAATCTTTATAACTTAGAAATTTATTCGAGCTTGTCTTCTTAGCGATATTGAACAATTATGGCGAAACCTTAGTTCTCTGTGGGATTCGACTCCAAACTTTTAGACCGGATCATATTTGCAGCGACCGCTTATCCTTTTTAGGACTAGAGTTGGGCGTGAACAAATTTTGGCGCCGTTTCCGCGGAACTAACGGTGTAGCTGTAGGTGTACATATTTCTAGGTTGCAAGTTTGAAATTTTATTTTTGTTTTCGTGTATTTGATTATTTATTTATTTTTAATTTTTTATTTTTGATCCGAGACACATGGAATCTTGGAATTATGAGAGTTTTGATGTTGGTAATTCTACTTTTGATCCTCCTTATGCATTTAGTGGAGGAAACCACCCAGGGAAAAATTATCAAGATATTCCCGAGAGCGAGTTATGTGCACCAACTCAATCTTATGTGTGGAATGTGTGTGATATGTGTGGTGGTCAAGATGGTCACTTTCATGGTTGTGCTTATATTTTTTATCTTCCCCCAACCCCTTACTTTGATAGCTCTTCTTTTTCTTGTGAAGTTAATAGGAACAAAGAACCCATGGATGATGACCTGAAAGAGTTCAAGGATATGCTAAGGTGCCTTGTGGAACAAGATAATAAGAAACAACTACACATAGAAAGGCAAGATGCTACTATTCGCAACCTGGAGGCACAAGTGAGTCAACTAGTTGGAGCATTTAATGCTCAACAAGACAATATTGTGAATAGTAGCCAAGAAAATTGTGAATTAGATGCCGAAATTGAGGTTATAATGGAGGAGGTCAGAGTAGAAAACCAACAATCTAACCAACTAGAAATTGAGGATGTCGATGTTAAAGAAGTAATACAAGAGTCAACCAGGGACGTTGAGGATATACATTTAGTTGACTCTAGTGT
Organism: Nicotiana attenuata; assembly: GCF_001879085.1. Classification (NCBI taxonomy): domain Eukaryota; kingdom Viridiplantae; phylum Streptophyta; class Magnoliopsida; order Solanales; family Solanaceae; genus Nicotiana; species Nicotiana attenuata. Next base: position 107,400 of record NW_017670875.1, read on the forward strand.
TATTGGTGTTAAGGAGGTCGAAAATCTTGAAGTTCATGTAATGGAGTGTGTTGGACCTCATTCCAAACACTTCTCTACATTATATTCGGACGGTGAAATGGGAATGGATCTTTAAGAGCATAAAAAGGAGTCCAAGGAAGAGATAGATGAGCCTTATATTTTGAAATTTGTAAGGCCGCCTAGGCAAGGTGATACTCCTCGGTGGAGAGACAAAAAGGGCATGAGAATTTATTTAATTTTTGGCTCGCAAGAATTTGTTCCGCCCTAATAGCATAATCATAAGCTTGAAGTAAAACTTGGGGTTCAATTCATAAGCTCGAAGTGGAGGCACAAAGTGATTCACGTTGTGCTGCGACGTTAAATCAAGTGCTTGTTGGGAGGCAACCCAGCTCTACTGCTTTTTTTTAATTATTATTTTTTTTAATTGTATTATTTTTGTAGTGTCAATTTTTGATTTTCTAAGAGCATGAAAAGCAAAGCTATTGGAAGGATGCAACAGCAAACCAGATGATTGGAACTAAGTGTGAGGTACCCACACGAAGGACCAAGCCTGGGAGAAGTCTGAGTACCCTATGAGCTGATAGTGCTTCGGCCTCTAGCCTACCAGGGAGTTTCTTTTACCCTCTTATTCGTTATGATGTGCATTGGGGATAATGCACAATTTTAAGTGTGGGGTGAGGAGATTCTCTAGCTGACTTTCTATGCTACTTTAGTTGTGTTAGTTTAATTGAGTAATATCTTTTTTTTAAAAGATTGGACTTTTCCCGACGATGGATCTATTAGACAATTTTCTTGAGGGATTTAAGTCTAAAGAAAAAGACAAAAAGATTTTCTTTTGTTAGGTAGTGTAGCAATTACCCCTTGGTTTTTCTTTATGCCGCAGTTCTTTTCCAAGGGTTTTGTCTGAACTGGGTGTAGTTAGTTTCTTTGTACTTTTTTTAGGAATAGGAGTCATTGTGCTGTGTTTTGAATTGAAGCAATATCTCTTGACTTTGTGTCGCGCCCCCTTTTTCCTTCACGGAGTCCGAGTTTCGACATTCATGGGGGAACAACTCATTTCCTTTTGGGAATTGGGTATTTGAAGAGTCGCCACCTAACGGATTAAGGTGCGTTAGAGCACCAAGAGCAATTAACTCAATTAACCAGTTTGCATTACCAGAGATTAGGGTAAGGGCTCGAAATAACCTTGAGGGGAAGGTGTTAGGCACCCCTCGCGGTCCACAACGGTGGGTCCCGGCCGAACTTAAACTATGTGAATTAGTCATTTAACAAGTAAGCGGTCTCAGCACATATTTGCAAATAAAGGTAGTTTACACAGTCTAAATACATATACGATCAAGAAAGATAAGCGTATATTAAGGAGGTTTGAACAGTCCAAGCATACATAAATTAAGGAAGGGAAGTCCTAAGTTGGTTAGCCTATAGGATCACATCTGCACAATACCCAGTAAGCCTTCCTCAAATAGAGGGGTTACACGTGGCATTAGCGCACAGGTCATCATATTCTTTTACTACCCATTACCCTCCCCTTAGTGGTTATATAAGTGAGTTTAATTAACGAACTCTAAGCGCGTTTTACCCGTCCCTTCCTTGTGGTCCCAGAGGTGTTTAGGACCTCTAGACTTAGGCAGTTCTAGACAATCCTAAGGTTTTTAAAAGGCAAAAATCTAGGTGACAACAAATAACATGTAAGACTGTCAAATAAGAAGCAGATAGAAGGCTCATATTTACCTCCGCATATACATAGGCAAATAAGTAGCACGTATCAAACACAAATTTTTAGGTAATTTTAGAGAAATCCTAGAATAGGGTATCTAGGTGAGCATCAAAACACAGAACATGCAACATTGTTCTTAAAACGAAGTGGCAGAACCCTAATCAATTTGCCTACTGATTTTTAAAAAAACTTTTAAACCTGAGCAGTTTATAAATAATCAGAGCATAGCTTCTCAGTTTTTACAAGGACATTAATCACCTAAGGTTTGCCTAGGGGTGGGGCTATATGCAATCATAGTTATAGGGGACAATTTGAAGTTATTTCGTCCTATAGGCATGCTGATCCAGGTGATGAATATTATAACAGTCGATTTTATACATATTTATACTAGAACATGATACCTATGTGTGGGGCTGTTTTTAACCTATTTATTTAAGCGACATATTTCAAGGAAAATGCACATGCAATCCTAAACAGGATCTCTAATGCATATGGAGAAGGCCATTCTATTAGGCAGCATTAGTAATAACCTAATAGTATGATTTCTAGGTGATTAGGCAGAAATTAGAAATGGCAAACTATAGCAGGTTTTCCAATATGCAAAGAATGTAGTAAACATGATTGTCCTAAGGTGGGATTTCTAATGCACAAATTTAGCATGGTTTAATGCGAATAAGCATAGCGATCTTAAAGCATGATATCTGATGCATCACACAAACCTAGAACATGATTTCTACAGCAACTCAACATAATTTAAAACCTAAAGCGTGATTTCTACCCAGTTTACCCCATAGAATCATATAGCAACCCTCCCCTTTTTTACTAGTTACCCCAATATCTGTTTACAAAAAATTATTACAGACTAGGATTGAGTAAATTACATAAAGGAAATGTAAACTTATACTATAGGGAGCCTGAAGCAGGCCCAAAGTAAACCTAGGAGTACCAAGCCTTCAGTGTAGTCACAAGTGCCAAGAATATCATAGCCAATAAGTGTCCAAGTGTGTCAGAGTTCCCTAAGGACCTCAAGGATCCCGGGCAATGCTTACACCAAGACTTTCTCAAAATAGGGACTGGATATGTGCAGTGTGGAAGGGCCAGCCCTAGTGTGCCAGAGTTTGGAGGAATCTCACGGGATTCCTTGGCAGTACACACACTAGAGGGGCAGAACCTAATGTTCTAAGAGTAAAGTGAGAGTGCTTGACATAGTTTTGAAAGACTTAGTGAAAACAGTGTGGAGATGACTTTTTAGGAGTGAAAAAGAAGATTTTTTGAAATATACCAGTTTTAAGGAGAAGCTAAGAGTGAAAACCAGTTTTAGAAGAATACTAATAACATTTTTTGAAATCAGTTCTGAAGAGAGCGGATTCAGTAAACAGCCAATCAATCATAGAATACTCAGATTCACAGGCACTTAGCAAATAGGTTTACACACAGGGGTGAAAGGGATTGGGAACATATAGGAATCACATTGAGGATACATGAACAGGGTACAGGGGAATAACAAATGCATGGAACACTTAGGAGCTTCATAGCCTTAACAAGTTACCAGGATAATAGGCGATTAAGACATGGAGCAAGGAAGAGTGGACAGAATCAAACACACAAGTAGGTTCAATCACATGCATTAAGCAACCAACATCATCACATAGTTAAGGGATTAAACAGAAATCAACAAACAGGCTGGTCAAGTATCAGATAACCAGGTGAAGTGTAGGCATAATAGTTATACATTGAACAAGACAGAATTTAGACATGCTAAGCAAAGAAGTAAACAGGAAGACAGGTTGAATTCATAGTCACTGAACTAGTGCAGGAATGAAACACATAGAGTTTGGGTTTAAAAATTTAACTAGAGACGTACCAGTCTAAGAAAAGAGTGCAGAATATAAAGCAGGTGTAGTTCCAATATCTAGCCTTGGCTTTCAGCCGGCTAGATCAAGAGTTATCACAAGTAGCAGAGAAAGAGAAGAAAGTTTGAGTGTGAGTGTGTGTTCTTTGAACTTGTGTTTGTGTGTTAAGAAGTAAAACAGGGGAGTTTATATAGTAGTTCAAGAGTAGAGAAAATAAGGTAAAGGAATCAATAATAAGCAATTAAGGGATCTCAGAATCCAATCATACAAAGAGTTCAGCATAGTCTTCCCTTAATTAAGGGCAATTAGCCAATGGTAATGACAGGATTAATTAAGGCAAGAGGTTCAAATCAGACCAAATAAAGAAGTAAATAATCAGGGGTCTAATTAAGGAAAGAATCATGTAAAGAATCAGTAAATATTCACCAATCAAATAACGCAAGAACGACTAACTAAGGTCGTAATCATAGAAACAGCCAAGACTTAGGTGTACAGATTCTTAACAGAGCAAATCAATCAACCAGATTAACAACAATTCTGGAAAGAATATATCGATTCCCATAAATAATGTAGACTAAGTAAAACTTTATAAACATAGAGAAGTTAACCGGAAAATTGATTCAAAAAACCCTAATAGAGATTAGTTAGGGCAAAAATCACAGAGCAATGCATTTGACAAAGGAAAATCGTGTAGGTCAAAGATACAGAGCGAATCAATACAATCGGTAACATTGAAAAACTCAGAATCGAAGCAAAAAATAAGAAAATCGAAGTTTCACATAAACCGACTAGGGTTTAAGCAACTTTTGCATAGATCAGTCAAGAACACTAAAGGATAATCGATTAAACATTTAAAAATCAGAAAGACCTTGAGAAAATGACTTATAATGAACCCTAGTTTAGGAACAATCGGGAAATCAGTTAAAATCGGAAAATTTCAAGGAAATCATGTGAGAGTTGCTCGATTCATATCAGATCTACACAGACCTGAGAGATCGGAGATAATAAATTAGGGCTTTTTTAAAAAGCATAACAGACACGAGAACATAGGCCTTGAAAACCATAGATTCGTGGCAAAATAAGAAAGGTTTCTTACTCATGGTCGAGCAAACGGCCTGAAATAGGAAAAGAAATCAAAGGTGCAAACCAGACCACCTAGGTCCCTTGAGATCTTTTCAAGGATCTAGGAAACTGATGAACCATAGCAAGTAGGAGGCCAGTATAGGCCTGAGATGACAAAGAAGCATCATAGAACGAAGGGATAAACCGGTGACGGCACCTGAGGATTAGGGTTTAGGTAAAGAGCGTTTGAGAGAGAAGAGAGAGGGTGACGGCGAGGGGAAATGGTGGAAATGAGAGGGTGTAAGGAGGGTCATTAGGGTTTAATTATGGTAGGGAAATCTGGACCGTTGATCAATAATGATCAACGTCCAGGATTGGCCATGGTATTGGGTCGGGTAGGCTAAGTTTTGGGCTTAAGGAGTTAGGCCAAATTATAAGGGGTCTTGGGCTGGTCTCTTGGGTAAAAATTGAAAATAAAAAGGGCTATTTGTTAAATACCCAAGCAATTGAATAAAATTAATTTATAAAATAATTAACTAATTATAAAAATGATATTCATGCATAGAAATGTTTTAAAAATAATTTTCAGTATTTTGAAATATAATGGACTAATTTCTGGTAAAATAACGCAAAAATTGTATGCATGGGCTATAATTGCAAAGTTATTGCAATTATAACCAAAAAGTGTTAATTTGGCTATTTGTGAAATAATTTGGACTTAATAGGACCATAAATAGTAATATTAAATCAAGAAATGTTTTAAAATCATTTGTGAAGCAGTTTTATAATTATTTATATAAATAAAATACTAGAATAATTTAATTTAAAAATATAGAGATTATGGAAAAATATCAACTGATGTTAATGCCTAGTTTTAAAGGTATTTATGCATTTCAAAATATTGGAGGAAAAAGTTGGGTATCAACGCTTCGTTATGCCTTGGGAATAGTGAGTACTTTGGTTGTGACGCTTAGGCTCAGTTTTTGACTCTTGTATAAGTACCTTAAATTGTATAATTTTAAATTTTCTTAACTGCTTTGACTAGAGTGTCTTGATGAAACCAATCCTGAGTGAGTTACGTGTCATGTGTGTGTGAGGTTTGTGTGTTATTCTGTGCATTACATTTGATACCTAGAACTTTCCCCGTGTGTTTACAAAGTAAAATAGTAGTTTTGTTCAGTCTTGGAAGTGATATAGGCGTTTCTTTGTTGAGTCAGATATGTATATATTACCCGTCTAATTGTTATGTATCATAGTTAACCCCTTTGAGCCTATAATTCTGTTTCTTTGGCAACAACAATACAAGCCTTACCCATTCTTTTGAATTAACCATCTATTTGAACCTTTTAACCTCTCATGAGCATTTCAATAGTTCTGAACTTTGTAAAAGTTAAAGTGTGGGGTGGTTGATTTGGCTTTTGAGTGGAACTAATGAAATAAGGAGAAAGGTGCACTGTTTTGAATTGGAAAAAAAAAGGAAAGGAAAAAAATAGTTGTATTGTTGTGAAAAACAATTCCTTGATAAGTGGTGACTCTTGATGTAATTGTGCTCAAAGAAGTATAGGGTAATATACATTGATGTGAAGGTGGAGTTTAGTTTGACATAAGTATGGGGTTTGAATGTTAAAGTGTATGTATTAAAGTGCTTAGGGAGGTGTAGTCACTCTTATATCCAAATGTATCTTACCCGTCCCGCAGCCTACATTACAACCAAATAAAGTCCTACTTGATCCTAGAGTGAATGAGCTCGATTAGTAGAGTAGTACACTACGGGCAAGCCTATGGTGCATCTTTTGTGGCATATGAATGTTATTTCTGAGAGTGAGTGAATTCTTTCTATCATGAGTTCCTAAGTGTTCTTAAATTTTATTGTGCGGAACTACTCTCTTTTGTTGTGTGAGGGCACCTAATTCATGAAGGAAAGGTAATGTCAGTGACTTCTATGTTAGAGTAAGTGGGTGAGTTGTGAATAATCTGTGTACTTTTGAGTCAAATCTTGAGGTGAAGATGTTACACTTTTGTGCTTAGTCTATTTTAAATATTCTTGGTGTGATGAGTTAGGAGAATTATTTAAAAAGGTCGTGTCTATATAAAGTGTAGTTTGATTGCTCGAGGACGAGCAATGGTTTAAGTGTGGGGTGTTGATGATAGGCTATAATTACGTATTTTAGTCGATTATTACATTCCAATTCACTGCACTTCAGTTAAGTTTGCGCTTTAATCGCTAGTGTTTTGCACTAATTGTGTGTTTTATGCCTTGTAGGAGTGATTCCGAGCTATGTAGATGTTATAGAACAAATAAAAGTGATTTGGAGCTTTTAATTCTGAGTAAAAGCCCAAGGAATAAAGCGGGGATCGTGTTCGGGAATTAACGGATGATAGTTAAGAACGAACAAAGAATCGAGTAGGCATATTGTGCACTGTCTAGTAAAATACACATAACGTTTCGCTCAAAACTCCATTTGAGCTCAAAAATATATGTTTGGAAAGCTAATTCAAAGGTCTACAACTTTTTAATTTTATGTTTTTCCAAATTCCAAACAGAACAGGGTGAACAATGCGCGACAAGTGCGCGGCCGCGCACTGGCCGCGGATGTGAGGCAGAAACTGGGTAAAATCCACGGCCAAATCCGCGCTTGAATCCGCGGCCACGGACGTTCTGTCCGGGAAAACTGTTCTTTTTCACGTAGGAGAAGGTATAATTATTTGGGCCCAACCCTACTTGGTATATATACATAGAAAAATATTATTTTTGGGCTTTTGACACAGATTCGACCTAAGGAGGCAAGAACACATTAGGAGCAAAGCGGAGAATTCTTCTACGAGTTTTTCACTTTCTTCTTCCTATTTCCATTATGGGTTATGAATTCTAGTATTGTAGTTATGCATACTATTATGATTAGCTAATTTTTTATCTAGGGTTTTGATGGAACCTCTTGGATGATGAATTCTTGTTATGTTTTAATATAATTTAACCTTTGAATTTGTCTATTTGTTCAACTACGTGCTTATTTCAGTTGATTGAATGGCCATCGATTGACTGGTCCTATTTATTGTGTGTTGCTTGATAAAGGATACATACTTAGGTGGTTGTTGAACAACGTCACTCCTAGCGTATGTGAGAAATCAATACATCGGGTTTAAAGGTAGGTCTAGAAATAACAAAGCGTTGACGTGGTCATAATGAGCGGTTAGATAAAGCCAACTAGCATAGTTCGAGAGAATATATTTGGTAAATTGTTGTAGTTGCTCGAGAGAGAATTACGGCACCTAAAGTGCTCACGATTAGTAGAGAATATTTAGGCGAAATTGTAGGGAACATAGTGGGAAGGATTCCAACATTTGGGAAAATCATAACTCTAGACCTCCTAAATTTAATCTCCAACCCTTAGTATCTTTAGTTGTTAATTTACTGCTTTAGTTTCTTAGTTAATTACTTAGATATAAGAATCTTAATCTTTATATTTTAGGAATTTATTCGAGCTTGTCTTCTTAGCGATATTGAACAATTATGGCGAAACCTTAGTTCTCTGTGGGATTCGACTCCGGACTTTTAGACCGAATTATATTTGCAGCGATCGCTTGTTCTTTTTAGGACTAGAGTTGGGCGTGATCACCTTGACAGGATTATGTATTTCACTCTTATGGTATCGGGCCGTTCGCCTCGGCAGGATTTATGTACCACTCTCATGGGAGCGGGCCGTTCGCCTTGGAAGGTTAATAGATGTATCTATGGTTCATGCCTTTCGACCCTCGGCAGTGCACAATTTAATTATGATGTTGGATCGGGCTGTACGCCTCGGCATTTCCTATATCATATCCTCATGGAATCGTACGTAATATTCGGCAAGACGACAATGTATCCGTGAGCTTTCCGGATTTGAATTATGATAATCTACTTGATGAGGTCCACTATACCTATATGTGTGCTCCGGTTAAGGAGGGAATTTCTAATGGGAAACTTGAGTTCATTGTAAAGAGGCGAATTTGTATCACGTATTTTTATGCTTATTTAATTCATTTATTTACTCTGCCTCATATTTATTTACCTCTTTACTGTACCTGATGTCTTGGACAACTAGTGAGTGTCGATGTCGACCCCTCGTCACTAATCTTCGGGGGTTAGGCTACATACCTACTGGGTACGCATTGTTTTCGTACTCATAATACACTTGTTGTACAGGCACATATATGTCAAGTGGCCTTGTGGGCACAACAGCGTGGTTGATGCGGGGACTTAAGTGAGTTGTATTCCATGTTACGATCCGCAGCCAGCAGAGTCTCCTTCAGAGTAATTGTATTTTTCTTTCCTGTCCAAATTTGTAGTCCGGACTAATGTTGTATTTTATTTTATTTCCTAGTTGATGCTCATGCACTTGTGACACTGGGTTCTGGGATGATTATCGGCTATTCAGCATTGAAATTTTCTGAAAACATTATTATTTACTCTGTAAAGTTCATCATTTACTATCTAATTGAAGGAAGTTATGATTTCAAAATATTAAAATGAGAACTAAATTAACTTTTTAGTGTTGGCATGACTGACAGTGGTGTCCGGCGTCATCACGACCTTTAATGGATTTTGGGTCGTGACAACATGGTATCAGAGCACTAGGTTCACTTAGGTATCACGAGTCATGAACAAGTCTAGTAGAGTCTTACAGATCGGTACGGAGACGTCTGTACTTATCTTCAATAGGCTATGGGGCTATTAGGAGCACTTCCCTTCTTGATTCCTCATCGTGCGATTGATTCCTTTGAGGCTTATGCCTTTGTTTCTTTCCTACTCGATCTTATGCGGCATGAAGCGCTTGTTATAAATCGGTAATTGAGGAATTGTAATGATACTGCAGATGTGGTGCAGGATGTTTCTCCCTGCGTATTTGATTGGGCTATTGTCGTCGCCTTACGGAAGGTCGTTATGTTGTTTCAGCTCAGTATCAGTACTACCTAATTTGAGATTTGGCATTGATTGTTATGACGATTCGTGCATTGCTATCGCATGGTGTTGGTATAATGGTAGGATGCTTGTCTATGCATCGAAACGTGAAGGACTTGGAATGAGATTTACTCAATGCATGATTCAGAGATTCAATATTTTATTTTCGGTAGAGGAAAGGCAATCGGACTAAGTTCAGGTTTAAATCGATGGGGTAACGAGACTTGGTATTTTCGAGCGTGGTAGAATTTTCATCAGTAATGTGGTATCGTCGCCCTTGATTGACCGTGTTAAGTTTGTCGGTGTTATGGTCTTCGTCATATCTCCCTCGGGGCAAGGTAGTGTAAAATAGTGCCGGAGAAGCGGCTATCAGAGATCGCGGTGTGTGGTGGTTCAGGATTGAATCGGTGTTCCTAGTGTTGATGACTCGAGATGGATGATCTTTGTAACGACCCGGCCGGTTGTTTTTGGAATTCTCGCCCCGATCCCCTATTAACTGCTTCCCCTAAGTTCATTTCTGCTATTTTGGTTTGCCGGGACGTTCGGTGTTGGGTTTTCGGAGAGATTTGGGACACTTAGTCCCTAAATGAGAGCTTAAGTGTTGGAAAATTTCCCGTAGTCGGAACAGTGCGAAGACGGCAATACTTAGGCTAAGACTGGGGAAAACAACTAAGAATATACCGTTCGTGCCCTAGATGATCTAGATGATATAGAAGAAAGACTTTGATTGGGTGCATCTTCTTATACGTCCTGAGTTAAATTGCATTACTAAACCTGGGTAAGCCATTCCTAAACCAAGATTTTCACCGGTAACAGATCCTCGGTATGTTAAGGAAGAAGCTAGTCTCGGAATGGAAATCCGATGGTTCCGTTAGCTCCGTTAGGTGATTTCGGGGTTGGGAGCGTGTTCGGAATGTGTTTCGGAGGTCCGTAGCTAATTTAGGCTTGAAATGCCGAAAGTTGGAATTTCGAAGTTTCCGGTCCGATAGTGAGATTTTGATCCGAGGGTCGGAATGGAATTTCGGAAGTTGCAGTAGCTCTGTCATCATTTGGGATGTGTGTGCAAAATTTCAGGCCATTCGGACGTGTTTTGGTTAGGTTTTTGATCGAAAGCGTATTTTGAAGAAAATTGGAGTTCTTAGGTTTAAATCCTTGATTAATTCGAGTTTCCGGTATTGTTTTAGGTATTTTAAGGATTGGTACAAGTTTGAATAGGGTATTAGGTGATGTTGGTGCTTTTGGTTGAGGTCCCGGGGGCCTCGGGATGAATTCGGATGGTTGACGGAAGGTTTTTGGAGTTGAAGAGCTGCTGAAGATTTCTGGTATCTGTCATAACCGCACCTGCGGTTGGGTTTCCGCAGGTGCGGAGCCGCAGAAGCGGCCTGGCCAGCGCAGATGCGGACGTTGGTGCTCCCTCATCTTTCCGCAGATGCGGAAGTTTAACCGCAGATGCGGTTTCGCACCTGCGAAATTAGTATCGTAGATGCGGCCCTTCGCTGGTTAATGGAAATCGCAGAAGCGGCATATGTTCCGCAGAAGCGGGACCGCAGATGCAGTCCCTTGACCGCAGATGCGGAAATCACTGGAATGAAATATGAAATTCGAGGGTTTAGTTTCAAAAGTTAGAAAAATCAAATTGGAGCTCGAGAGAGGGCGATTTTGAGAGGGATTTGAAGAGGAGATCATTGGGTAACGATACTTTAACCCTTTCTAGTTATATTTCATCAATCTTTAGTTAATTTCATCATCTAATTTCGGATTTTGAATGGAAAATGGGTAAAAACTTCATAGACCTAATTATTGAGATTTGAGTGGGTTTTTGACCTCCGATTTGAGAGATTTTTATATGGTTAGACTCGTGAGAGTACGAGGGTTCTGAAAATGTTAATTTCATCCGAATCCGAGACGTTGGCCTGAGGGGCGTTTTGCTCATTTTACCTAATTTCGCGTCTTAGCTTTGAATTAAATTGTAGAATCAGCTGCTTGAGATGTTATTTACGATATGTAATTGAATTGAATAGATTTGGGCCATTTGGAGTGGAATACTCGTGGCAAAAGTGTGGTCTCGAGTTGATTTTGGAGCCGGTTCGAGGTAAGTGGTTTGTCTAACCTTGTGTGGGGGACCTTCCCCTTAGGATTGATATTGTGTTAGTTGAAATGCCTCGTGTTTGAGGTGACGAGCGCGCACTTGTGCTAATTGTTGAAAATCCGGTTTTACTTTAAGTATTTCGACTGAGTTCTTTTCTTACTTGTTCTATTCTACTTGCAAACATAGCATGTGTTAGTTTAGAAATGCATGTTTAGTTGATTTAATTGCCTATTTGCTTACACTGCCTTAATTGCGTTACGTGAAGCATGTTAGGCTAGAATTAACTGTCTACTTGTTACGGTCTTAGTATTTATTTCGATGTTCTTGGGCTGTTGGTGTCTGTTTTAAATTGGGACTACGGAACAATATTTCGGGAGATCCCCCTGCACTTTATTTTGGGACTACGGGACGGTATCCCGGGAGCTCCCCTGTATGTTTACTTCGGGACTATGGAATTGCATTTCGGGAGATCCCCCTGCACATTTATGAGTTGGACTACGGGACTGCACCCGGGAGATCCACTGGACATGATATTTATATTTGGGACTACAGGACGGTATCCTGGGAGATCCCCGGCTGTTATTTCGGAACTGAGTTATGTTCTTTCACTGTGTTTTTACTTGCCTTTGTAATAGTTGTAGTTGTTGCCGTCCTTTATATCTTGTGTTATTTAATTACACTGTCATTTCACATTGTTAAACTGTATCTTACTTAACCTCAGCAGGGTCCTGACCTTCCTCGTCACTACCCAACCGAGGTTAGGCTTGGCACTTACTGAGTACCGCTGTGGTGTACTCATGCCCTTTCTGCGCATGTTTTTCATGTGCAGATCCAGGTTCTTCTACACAGGCTTACCATCCTTGAGGCAGGGAGAGCTTTTGGAGACTTCGAGGTACTTCTGCCGCGTCCGCAGATCGAAGAGTCTCCATCTTTATTCTATCTTGTAGTATTAGCCCTTCTATCATATTGTTGATGTAGACATTCCTGAGTTAGAGCATTTTTACTATATTTCTCTCAGCTTGTGTTCCCGTGAGTTTTCGGGTTTTGGGATGGTATTGTAGAAGTTTGAGAAATTGTGCTGTATGTGCCGAGTGGCATTTCACATTTCATTTCCATTTTGTTAAAGGGCGAACTGGGGTCGTGACAAGGATCTCACAAATTCGGCATGATGGAAGTTCTCGAAGGCCTTTGGTTTTAAAGCATACGTTGCACTCTTTTTCCCTTAGCTCGGGTTTTGTCCCAAATGGGTTTTACCAGCAAGGTTTTTAACGAGGCAACATTCATGTGCTACCTAAGGAGAACTCGACAGTATCCAAGGCTTCTTTTCAATCAACCTCGAATACTGGGGGCATCACCCTCAGAGATTGCATTTTCAAGGAAAACACTTCACGCCTAAGAGGGCCTCAATAGGAAAATGTTGTAGTAACGATCGGATGAACCGCGTTCGCATAGAATACTCGAGCCTCGATGGCAGAACATGTAAGCTGTCGACGCCCCCTTTTTCCCAAGAAATCGGGTTTACGACATTTTTTTGGAAAAGACAACTCTATTCCCGTTTGGGAATTGGGTTTTGGAATTGAAGAGTCGCCACCTAATGATTATAGTGCATTAGGACACTTTAAGGAAGAATTTGAGATGAAGAACCAGAGTTCGGGTAAGGGCTAGAAATTATCTCGAGGGGAAGGTGTTAGGCACCCCTCAAGATCCACTAGTGTGGTTCCCGGCCATGCTACAGTTGTGACTTTAAGTGCAAACAACAAGTAAACAAGCAAGAATTACAAATACGAGGGGGGGTTTCATATAATAGTTGCTAATAATTTGAAATTAAACGAAGTTAAAGAGGCTGAAATTTGAGAAGAAAGTAGTTTTCGAAATAAAAATAAACAGATAAAGGGAGAGGGGTCCTATGTTTATAAATAATATGGATCACCCCACACAACACCCGGTAACCGTTTATACACGTGGTATTATCGCGTGGTCATCATATCCATATCTACCCGTCCCACCCCATTAAGGTATTAAAGCGCGGAATATCTCGTTACTTATTGCATGCTAGTACTCGTCCCAATCCTATCAGTCCCGGAGGCATTTGGACTAACTAGTCCTAATGGGAGAGGGGTTTGGGGCCTTTTGGAGAGTTTTCAAAGGACAAAATACTAAGGCGTCAATCAAAACACATAATGCAAGTAAAGGGGAAAGCAAATAAGCAAGCAGGGCTCACATAAGCCTCCTAAAATCAGATAAAGCCATAGAGTTTAGCATGTCTTGCACGTACTGGTTTAGTCTTAAATTAAATTAAAGCGATAAGCGGACTAGTTCAACACATATTTTTTGGACAGGAAGTCTACATTAGGCTTACTCGAATGCAGTTGTCTAAGACTGATCCAGTTGATTAGATAAACCTTTTGTCTATGTGTTAAACAGACCTATAAGCATGGTATCTACTGGTTTCAGGAAAGAGGCAAACTGATTAGAGAAAAAGGTTGCCAGTTTTAATCAGAATAATACAGGTTTTGCAGTTGATATTGCTTAAACGAGCGTGACAGTTCAGAATCGGTATTTCCTATAGGCATGCTTTCTAGCTGTTTACTGATTTTAGGCACCTTTTACAGACGTTAGCAAGAGTGCAGAAATCCTACGAGCATGATATCTAGGATGCAATTGATTATTATTTGACCTATAACTGTTTGCCTAATGATAGATGCGAAAATGCAGAATCTTAAAGACATGGTCTCTTCATGCAGAATTCTTATGAGCAGGATATCTGTATGATATACAGAATTCTTATAGGCATGGTTTCTACATATGACAGTGCAGAATTCCTATGGGCATGATTTCTATATATGAAAGTGCAGAAATCTTATAGGCATGATTTCTATATGCAGATACATAAACTTGTGAACATGATTTCTATATATGAAAGTGCAGAAATTCAGAAGCAAACCCTATAGGCAGGATGTTTATATGCTTAGTTGCAGAAATCAAATGTTAAATCCTATAGACATGTTTTCTACGTGTGAAGTTGCACAAATCAGAAATAAATCACTATAGGCATATTTTCTACCCTTAGTGCATAAAAAATAAACACCCTCCCCCTTTTTTTATTGAATCTTCATGAGTTTATACAAATCATTACAGACCAGTAGAACAAGACTGAAATTAAAAGTACATCAGAAGCTATCAGCTACATCCGAGCAGCCTAATTCAGACTTAGTGTCTAATAATATGAGATTGAGCCACTTCCGAGATCCAGATTTCCAAGGCCTTCTCTTATCTAGGGTGTTTCAGAGATCCAAGGGGTTTTAGGAACCCCAGGCAGTGCTTACACCCAAGATGCTAATCAGAATGAGTTATAGTGCGGTGTGGAAGAGCCAACCCTCAAGTGTCCAAGTTCAGAGGGAGCTCAGGGGTCCCAAGGCAAGGCTCACAAGAGAGGGGCAGGACTTAAGTTCTAAGAATGAGTGCAAGTGTAATAGGGAGGGGTAGGGAGTGCCAAAGCAGGCTGGTGGTCACACCTAACCATGAGGTAGGCTGGCACACCCCTGACAAACCTGTTGGCCAAGCATTGGAGAGTAAAGACCTATTGAAGGTCAAGCCATGGCCTGGGAAGTAATTAGAATACTGTCAGGCCAAAGCTTTAACTCAACACATATAATAAGGGAATGGGGATGGGAAATTGAAAGAGCTTAGGACCCAAAGGGTCCAATTCATATCCATGGACAATAACTTCAGCTATATTGCCATGTTTTTGAACCATAGCTCAAAACACATAAGGGGATATAGGAATGGGATTCATTACAAGAAATGGGCAGAACACATTACACAAAGATTAAATACTTCAGACATTAAAGTGAACATGGACATAAGAACTGGTAAGTAAACACATTGGAGTTGGGGCTAGAATTAA
Organism: Nicotiana attenuata; assembly: GCF_001879085.1. Lineage (NCBI taxonomy): Eukaryota > Viridiplantae > Streptophyta > Magnoliopsida > Solanales > Solanaceae > Nicotiana > Nicotiana attenuata. The sequence goes on from NW_017670875.1 coordinate 122,967, forward strand.
AACTAGGACATACCAGTTTCAGAAAGCAAAGAGAGCAGAAATCTTGTAATAGGCCACAATACAAATAGCAAGAGTATACTTATGAGTGTGAGTTTGAGTTCAAAAAAAGACTCGAGTGTTGGTCGTGTGTGTGTGTTAAGAAAGGAGAAGGTATTTATAGTTTGAAATCAGGCAGGGAACAAAGGTAAGAAAATAATCATGTATCAATTAGAATCAATCAGTAGCAGAAAATCCTTTAATTGAGGAGTTCAAATTTGAACGGTAAAGGGCAGAAATTATTTAAGGAAGGAGATCAAGTAAACATATTGTGCATAGCATACAAATAAGGGGTAAATACATAGGGGTTTTAATTAAGGAAAGAAAATTTGAAACACACGGTTAAGTAAATAAGGCAAAAACAAAGTAAATCAATTAGTACATAGTAAATCAGGGAATCAGGGATTCAAAATCACTAATGAACCAAGTCAGAAATAAGGGAATCGAAAGGTTAAAGAGAGTTTTCAAATAAAACAAGGAAAGAATCAATCATGCTTACACAAGGAAGTCTGAAATCAATCCCTAAATTCTAGAGGGACAACCAGTGTATATAAATAATGCACAACATTGGCCGTGTGAGGTTAAATCATGACAAAGAGAAACAATAATGCTAGCGAAACATGATAGTCGTATAGGCTAATCAGAAGCATGCTAAAGAGTCAAGTAAACAGGGTCTTATAGATTTTAGCAAAAAGTCAGAACCACATGGAGAAACAAAGTTGAAACAAAGATGAAACAACTTCAGGAACTCAGAGATTAGGGTTTTGAAACCAAGCAAGTTTAGAGATGAGAAGCACACAAAGCACGTAACAAGTGGCCTCGAATGAAACCCCCAAATTCTAGGGTTTTTACCATTAATCGAGTCTAGAGACGAAAACAAGCAAGTCAGGCAAAAGAATACTAACGAAATAAGTTCAGAAAACTCAAAGGGACTGAGACCCTAAACATGTATTTTCCAGAAAACTTCATGAAAACATAATAAAAGAAAAATCGCGCAAAATACAGTAGGGGAAGTCATAAGAGCAAGTTAGAAGAAAACACAGTAGAAGAAAACACATAAGAATCACAGTAGAGCATGTAAAATCAGAGAAACCCTAAGTCGGAGAAGATGAAAGGTTTGAAAGCAAACTTTTGAAAGAAACTTTGAGAAATCGTTTGAAAACCTTAAAATAAACATAGATCTAGAACAGATCTAGAGGAATCAGGAGAACCTCGAAAGGCTAGGGTTTCAGAAGAACCCTAGAAGCGAGAAAGCTTGGAAAAGTCACGATCTAAGCCAAAGAATATCACAATCAGGCTCAAAAGACCAAGAGCCACCGGAGCAAAGCCGGAGATGGCCGGGATCTTCGAATAGGTGAAGATCTGAGTGAAGACCCTCGAGGTCTAGCCTCGATTCTTCAATCAACAGGCATGCAGGAGCCATTGGAGGCAGGTACAGGCCTTCAATGGCTTTGGAAGCCATGGATTCAGGCGATTTTGGGTGGTAACCGGAGGGAGGCGGCTAGGGTTAGGTTTAGGTCTTAGAGAGAATCGGAGAGGAGAGGGGATTCGAGGGCGGCGGGTTAGGAGAAATGAGGGAATTAGGGTAGTCGTGTGGATTAAAAAAGGAAGGGACGAATAGGGGCCGTTGATCTCAAAGATCAACGGCCAGGATAAAAAAGGGTCTGGGTCGGGTTATTTGGAATAGGGTCGCGAGTTAGGTTTAAACGGAAATGGGTTGGGAATTTGGGGCTGAGATTGGACCTAATTTGAGGCTAAAATTGAAATAGATGGGGCTAGTATTTAAATAGCCAATTTTTCTTTGTTTAATTTTATAAAAATAGTGAAAATTACTTTAGGATAAAATCAAAAGCAATGAAACCCTTAGTAATTCATAAATATTAATTGAAAAATACTGGAACTAATTTTACAATTATAAAATACTATTAATCGTAAAATAGGCTATGATTGCAATTATATGCAATTTAGCTTTAGAAATACCAAATAAATTCGTAAAAATGTGCCAAAAATCACCTTAATTATATTTTGGTGTAAATATGAGAATGAAATAAGTTATTCACCAAAAATGATAATTTCGGAAATGAATACTGGATTTTGTTGTATTAAAATAGGCAATAAATTGGTTTAAAAATCATTAAAATTTTGGAAAAGTACCGAAACTCTTGGGTGTGCTTATATATGCACATATATGCTATTCTGGAAATATTTTGGGTGTAAAACTTAGGGAAAAATTGGGTATCAATAGCATGACGAGCCAACTCAGAGAATCTCAACTCATACTGTGACACGGTCATGTCTCCCTGACGCAACCACTCAAACTGTCTACACAGCTCCTCTCGGCGAGACTGCGGTACATACTTCTTCCAGAAAGAGAACGGAGAACTGCTGCCAAGATAGGGGTGCTGCACCAGCAGGCTTACGCCTCTCAAGATCCTCCCACCAAGTAAAAGCAGGTCCTGAAAACTGATAAGTAGTGAAAGCGACCCCGCTGGTCTCCAGAATACCGGCTGTGCGAAGCATCCTCTGGCACTTGTCTAAAAAGCCGTAGGCATCCTCGCCCTCTACTTCGTTGAATGATGGAGGCTGAAGTCTCCCAAATATCTCCAACCTGCGCTGCTCATCCTCTGGCATGACAGGAACTACATAGTCCTGAGCAGCCGCGACCGGCTGGGCTGGAGGTGCCCTGGCGTCTGAAGCCCTTGCACGACCTGCTCAGGCGAGCGGGCGGCGGGAGTCTGATTGCCTCTCCCGGCCTGTGAAGTAGCTGCGGCTGTAGTGGCTTAAACCGCCTGAGCTAGGCCAGTGCAAACTGATAAGATCTGAGCCAAGGCCTCCTGAAGACCTGGAATCACAATAGGCACAGCCGGTGCCTGAGCTAGTGCTGCTGGAGGGTCCACAGCTGGGACCTGGTCCTGAACTGGGGCAGCTGGTGGATCTGCAGGTGCTGCCCTCGCTGCCCTGCCCCTACCACGTCCACGACCGCGTCCTCGGCCTCTGGTGGCCGCAGTTGGTGGCACTGGTGGTCGTCCATCATGTCCGATAGCGCGTGTCCTCACCATCTACGAGAGAATGGAACAACAGAAGTTTAGTACTCGGATCAACAACTCGCACGATAAGAATTTCTAGAAGGTGAAGTTTTCCTAAAGGTTCTGCAGCCTCTCGAGGATAAATACAGACGTCTCCGTACCGATCCGCGAGACTCTACTAAACCTGCTCATGACTCGTGAGACCTATGTAACCTAGGCTATGATACCAACTTGTCACGACCCTAACCCCGAACCAGGTCATGATGGCGCCTCTCATGAAGACAAGGCCAGCCAGTTCAACCCAATTCATCTTTTAAAACAGTTAACCAACACACAATAGTTTAAAACATAATTTACTAACACTGAATAGTGGAAATAACGATGAAAATGCGGAAATCCAACCCGACACAGCCCTAATCGGGGTGTCACAAGTCACGAGCATCTATGAGTCCACAATACAAGTCTGCTAAGTCATAAACTACTACATTTGTTTGGAAAGAACAGGAAAAATAGAGAAATAGAGACACGGGGCTGCGGACGTCAACATCTACCTCGTAATCTCCGAAGAAGCCCGCCTGGAATTGGAGAAAATCAACACTCTGGAGCGGAACCTGATACGCCTGAATCTGCACACAGGGTGCAGGGAGTAAACTGAGTACTCCAACTCAGTGAGTAATAAATAAATAATGACTGAAAGTAAGAAATCACACAAGGCACAAAGCATTCTATGACGAAGCAGTAAAATCATTTAAAAGCAGTAAAACCAGTAAAAATCCATCAAAATCCTCTTTCAACAAGTAAACAGGTAAATGACAGATAATTAAGGTACGGTAAATAAATAAAAGCTCGCCCCTCGGTCACAGTATGTCACGCCCCGAACCTAGGCCTGGACGTAACACGGCACTAGGTGCCTGACTACATGTGACCGAGCGAACCAACTGGCTGGCTGAATTAACATGTGGTATCATAACATACTGAATGCGGAAGATAAACTAACATATACTGATATACTGAAAGTCTGGATGATACAAATCAAAGTGCAGAAATACTGATACAATTCTGAAACATATTTGTAGCCAACATAGCTTAATATGAAAAGCCTGAGACTCTGTCTAACTGTTACTCTAGTCTATGAAGCCTCTAATAAAGTACTGAAAACACTGACTGCCTGTGAATACTGAAAGACCGTAAAGTAATGATAAAGCCCCGAAGAACTGGGGATCACCAAACAGCTAGTACGGGAACCCTAGCGCTCTAAATCATCAACCTGTCAATCATTACCTGCATCCTGAGATGCAGGCCCCGGGCAAAAGGGACGTCAGTACATTTGAATTGTACTGGTATGTAAAGCAACTGAAAGAAAGAATTATAAATGCTGAAACTGAAACTAAACAGATAACTGAAATGATAACTATTGAAACTGAAACTGAAGTGAGAACTGGTAACTGAACTGATAACTGAAAAGATAACTGATAACTGATAACTGATAACTGAACTGATAAGATAACAGATAACTGATAACTGAACTGATAACTGAAAGATAACTGATAACTGAACTGAATAAAGGAAGTAAGGATATGAATACTCCCTCTTCTGAATGATGAACAACCTGTTTATCTGAATAAGCTACGGCCTCGGGCCCAATATATATGTGCAGAAGCTACAGCCTCAGGCCCAAGTATACGTATACATAACTACGGCCTCAGGCCCAAAAATGCATAAAGCATAAACTACAGCCTCAGGCCCAAACATGCATAAAGCATAAACTACGGCCTCAGGCCCAAATACACTTCAACATTCAGGAATTTAAAATCAGAAACTGAGAATCATACTGCAATACATGATAGTGAAATACTGAATCACATTGAGTTACATGATACTGGAATACTGGATCATACTGGGTTACATAATACTGACATACTGAATGGGACTAGACTGAGACATGTATTCTTGAACTGATTATAAATATTGAAATTTCAACTGTATATGGCATATTGAGTAATCTATACTAAGACTCGGGGGCATCAAACCCAAGTCTATATTGAATACGTACTGAGCTCACAACGTTCAGAATGAAAGTCATGAGCGAGTTATGAAGCTAGAGAATAGAAGTTCTACAACTATTCAAGGAACTAGGCTTAACTATATTTCTGAGGCAATTGGTAACGTCGTAAAAGAAACGTAGTGTAGGGAGAATCATTAAAATTCCCAAACATAGAGAGTTAGCCTCACATACCTTAACTTCCTGCTCTTGAGTGTAATACAACATTCGCCAACCCTTTCAACTTTAATCTATATCAATACAAGTCAAAGGGATTCCATATTAGCATAAATTCTTATGTTTTAGTCACTTAAACATTTTCTCAAACACTTGGTGACATAAAGCTTCATGGTCCTTATTAATGGTGTTTCTACACCCAACAAGCCATTCTCTTGATCCTAGATAAATTCTAAAGTCTCAAATGGTTATAATCAACATTATTCTTCATCGCCCATAAGGTAAACAACACTCTTAACCAATAATAATCAATCAACAACCCAAACCTATAATCGTTCATGCTTTTCTATCAAACCCATCAACTCATATCTCATGCACTAGGGTTTATAATCATCAAACCAATGCTAGAATCAATTAGAGGGTGAAGATATTACCTTTTTGACGTTCAATCTTCTTGAATTCGAGTTCTAGGGTTTATTCTCTCAACAATGGTGTCCCAATCGAATATCTAATGATATGGAGGGTTTACCCATGTTAATAAGATGTTGGAAAATTGAAATTAACTTAAAATCACCATTAGAACTTACCTTGGGTGGTGGAAGGACCCTTAAGGAGTTAGGTTTTTTAGAGCTTCCCTTTCTAGAGCAAGTTTTTATATTTTGGGACTGTGGGGGACGAAATATAGCTTTAAAACGACCCCCCACTAGCGCGCTCGCGCACCTGGGGGTTTGCTCGCGCTACTGAACGCGTAAATGGCAGTAACATTGCCTCAAAATTAGCGCGGTCGCGCTAATGGGCGCGCTACCGGCTACTGTTCCGTAAAACGCATATAACTTTTTGCACAGAGATCCGTTCAGGATCCATAATTTATCGTTGGAAAGCTATTTCAAAGGCCTACAACTTTAGTGCTTTGCGTTTTCCCCAATTCCTTACACATTTTCACTAAAACTTGATGGAAGATAGACCTTCTGCAAACTTAGTCGATTTTGTCAAATCTTATGCACCTCACTTTCCATCTTAATTTTGAAACAACTATTTTACCCATAATCATCCTGATGGGACGTCACATGTCCAAATTATAACCTTACTACTCTTTTAACTCATTCATACCTAAGTCGAATTTACGGGGTGTTACATTATCTCCCCCTTGGGATCATTCGTCCTCGAATGATTGTCTTGACTGTAACTTCTGCTAACTCCGGACCTTAAACGAGTCTGGTGCAAACATGAACTTTCATTAACACTTGTATACTAAACTGAATGAATACATAATTACTGAACTGTTGTGATATTGAACTGAATGACTACTGTATTGACTGAATATTGGTCTGCCATGGATACGCAAATACTGAACTAACATGGATATATGAATATTGAACTGGCACGAATTTTTGAGTAATCTTAGTACTAAGCTGGCGTGAATGTCTAAGCATTGAACTAGCATGAGTAGCTGAGTATTGAGCTGACATTAGTATCTGAGTACTGAACTGACATGAGTATCTGAGTATTGAACTGATATGAGCATCTGAGTACTGAACTGACATGAGTATCTGAGTAGTGAACTGACATGAGTATTTGAGTATTGAACTGACATGATTATCTGAGTACTGAACTGACATGAGTATCTGAGTACTGAACTGACATGAGTATCTGAGTACTGGAAACTTGAATGTTATAACATGATACATGAAATACTGGTTGTACCACCGCTAATTCTGGTGGCAACTCCAACTCATAAGCTATTTGACCGATTTTTTTTTGTAGGATCATATACGACGTGATATATTTGGGACCGAGCTTTTCCTTCTTCCCAAATCTCATAACGCCTTTCATAGGCGAAACTTTCAGAAACACCCAATCACCAACTTGAACCAACCAATTGGCGATCTATACCTTCTCCCATACAGAGTTTCTCGCAGTGCTATCTTGATACTAGAATGGTAGGTGTTATTATTAGCAAGGTCAATGAGAGGTATGTGATCATCCCAATTACTCTTAACATTAAGGACATATCCTCAACTGTTTAAATAAAATGCTCTGCCTGGCCATAAAGTTTATGGCGTTCTTTTTCATGTCGTACAACCAATAAATCTCTTGGCCATGATGCATATTTGAGAACCTGGATGGAAAGAATAGCTAGAATTATGGGCTTCTAACATGATCTTCCTTCTTTAAGTCCATCTACTGGGACACACAATCTGTCCTAGTACCTTAAAGTCCCGTCATCTCCCCCTTGTTCAAAAGCCATCGTCTTATACTTGTGAATTTCCTCTTTCAACTGCAACACGTAGGGATCATCAAATTGTTTCTCCTTCTCTATGGCTACTAAGGGGAACAAGTTCTGTTCTAGACAACAACTCTGTCATCTTCGAAGTCCGAAGTCGAACTCCTATCTTGGCTGGTGAACTCCTTTTACTAGAGTTCTCTTATCTACCTCAATCATGAGTTATACTTCCCACACTTTATCTTTTTAAGAATTTCTTGAAAACACTTATAGAATTGTTGTGACCTAAGTCTTTGACCAGTACTCCGAAGACTAGAGTCTCGTGCAATGGCACTACCCTCGTGACACATAAATAGGCATGATTTTATAGCTTTTCTGTGATCACTTTATCATCAATGACTAAACTCGGTGATCATTCTACTCACTTTGTTTTTCTTACACATGCTAGACATAATCCTTGTGGTAATTATACAATTTTCCCTCATTACCGAACTGATTTTCTTTTCCATATCCCATGCTACTATTCGAGTTTTCAGATATCTAACTGCACTTACTGATGGTTTTCACATCACCCCCTTAGACCAAAGGTCTTATACATGTGGATCCTTCTCTTTTTGTTGGATCCAAATAACTCTCCTTATTTTCTGCAATTCTTTTCACTCTACGTCAATGACCATTCATCTTCCGACTTACAATCTTCCTTACTAAGAAAGACTAAATTATTCACTTAACAGAAAGCTAATGTATTCACAACTATCATACATAATCTTAATAATTTAACTCTGCTCTCACTGTCAAACTTGGGGAAACCCCATTTCGATAATTCCTAAAGGCTATTCTTCTGTAGTTGGCTCTCTTGCTGCCTAGCTGATTTTTTTTTCCACTATCGTTGTACTTCGGGTTTAACTTAAACTCTTTGGGTTCTAACACATACGTCTAGTATTTCAAACTTCCATCCACACACTAGAGATAACTTGGCTAAGTGGATCAAATCTTACCTCTACTAGCTCTGCTAAAATTGCTAATTCACTGTATCTACTCAAAACTTACTTACTATCCTTTCACTAACCATCTGCTAGCATCATATTTTCTTCTCCTGCCTTGAATAACTAAAGTGAAGCATAAGGTTACTCCTAACTTCCCTCATCATCTGATCATATTCTTTTGCCGCACACTATCATTCTTTTTGAACTATGCACTTGGAACGCACTTAGGGAAAGTTCATTTGTCTTAACAAAATTGGAATATCTAACCCCAAGCTTTCTATACACTTCAAAATCACTTCAGACGATAAATTGTAAACCCAACCTAAACACATAGTCATATCAAGGGGAACTGTTATCTCACAATAATAGCCACTTCGTATATAAATTCACTAACATGGTACTTTCTAGTTCTGATTTGAATAAATCTAAACGACATAAAATCATTCCCTAAAATTCAATGTTGCCTGCTCTTGGTTCTCATTTCGTACATCATATTATTCTTAGCTATATTTCCCTTAGGCTCTTTTCTGTCCAAAACTATACTGACCAATTAGGGTCTGACATCTGAACTATCATCATCCAACTTGTGACTCCATTTCCAAAAATTAAAAGAAATTGTTCTTTGAGGTAAAACACATACGACTACCATTCACAAACTTATCCTTCAGAGTATACGATAAATCACTTACTGTACCATCCGGCGATTCTCGGGTTTTAATCCTGACCTAAAATATGCGAAGGTTTCGCTATAATCACGGTTACTTACCTTTTCTTTGAGAACCCCTATGCATCACTGTATACTCACAAGTCACCAAAAATTTTGATACACTAAAAATTGGAGATCTGGTAACTGAATAACTGATAACTAGCATCCTGAATAACCATAAACTTGCTAACTGAAAGATTGTATAACTGGTAATTGAGGTAAACTGATAACCATAAGACATCATAACTGCTTTTGTACTTTCTGATAAGGTTATGCTCTAATGTGTGCTAGTATCCATTGCATCCCACTTTTGACATCCTCTCAAGTCTCATATATACCAAGCTGTACTCCATGATTATACCCCAATGGGCATTTATCCTCTCTAGGACCTTAGGTTTCTCATGCGCGTCACTTGGGAATCGAATACGTTTGGAATTCGATAGGAAAAGAAGATTACCTATTGCTCTAAGTTTCATGGCACGATCTAGAGTAGAAAGAGGTGAGACAATCCTGAATGTCTTGGTAGTTAACCATTTATATGAGTGGCCGGCACACACATATAAAGGAAACTCCACTGGACACGGCTTCATAGACTCCCTAGGACACTTGAACCTAGTGCTCTAATACCAAGCTTTGTCACGCCCCGAACCTAGGCCTGGACGTAACACGGCACTCGGTGCCTGACAACATGTGACCGAGCGAACCAACTGGCTGGCTGAATCAACATGCGGTATCATAACATACTGAATGCGGAAGATAAACTAACACATACTGATATACTGAAAGTCTGGATGATATAAATCAAAGTGCGGAAATACTGAAAAGCCTGAGACTCTATCTAACTGTTACTCTAGTCTATGAAGCCTCTAATAAAGTACTGAAACCACTGACTGCCTGTAAATACTAAAAGGCCATAAAGTAAAGATAAAGCCCCGAAAGAACTGGAGATCACCAAACAGCTGGTACGGGAACCCTAGCGCTCTGAATCATCAACCTGTCAATCATTACCTGCATCGTGAGATGCAGGCCCCGGGAAAAAGGGACGTCAGTACATTTGAATTGTACTGGTATATAAAGCAACTGAAAGAAAGAATTATAAATGCTGAAACTGAAACTAAGCTGATAACTGAAATAATAACTATTGAAACTGAAACTGAAGTGAGAACTGGTAACTGAACTGATAACTGAAAAGATAACTGATAACCGATAACTGAACTGATAACTGAAAAGATAACTGATAAGATAACTGATATCTTATAACTGAACTGATAACTGAAAGATAACTGATAACTGAAAGATAACTGATAACTGAACTGAACAAAGGAAGTAAGGATATGAATACTCCCTCTTCTGAATGATGAATAACATGTTTATCTGAATAAGCTACGGCCTCGGGCCCAATATATACATGCACAAGCTATGGCCTCAGGCCCAAGCATACGTATACATAACTACGGCCTCAGGCCCGAAAATGCATAAAGCATAAACTACGGCTTCAGGCCCAAACATGCATAAAGCATAAACTACGGCCTCAGGCCCAAATACAGGTGTTCAACATTCAGGAATTTAAAATCAGAAACTGAGAATCATACTGCAATACACGATAGGTAAACAACACTCTTAACCAATAATAACCAATCAACAACCCAAACCTATAATCGTTCATGCTTTTATATCAAACACATCAACTCATATCTCATGCACTAGGGTTTATAATCATCAAACCAATGCTAGAATCAATTAGAGGGTGAAGATATTACCTTTTTGACGTTCAATCTTCTTGAATTCGAGTTCTAGGGTTTCTTCTCTCAACAATGGTGTCCCAATCGAATATCTAATGATATAGAGGGTTTACCCATGTTAATAAGATGTTGGGAAATTGAAATTAACTTAAAATCACCATTAGAACTTACCTTGGATGGTGGAAGGACCCTTAAGGAGTTAGGTTTTTGAGAGCTTCCCTTTCTAGAGCAAGTTTTTATGTTTTGGGGCTGTGGGGGACGAAATATAGCTTTAAAATGACCCCCCACTAGCGCGCTCGCGCACCTGGGGGTTTGCTCGCACTACGGAACGCGCTAAATGGCAGTAACATTGCCTCAAAATTAGCACGGTCGCGCTAATGGGCGCGCTACCGGCTACTGTTCCGTAAAACGCAGATAACTTTTTGCACAAAGATCCGTTCACGCTCCATAATATATCGTTGGAAAGCTATTTCAAAGGCCTACAACTTTAATGCTTTGGGTTTTCCCCAATTTCTTACACATTTTCACAAAACTTGATGGAAGACAGACCTTCTGCAAACTTAGTCGATTTTGTCAAATCTTATGCACCTCACTTTCCATCTTAATTTTGAAACAACTATTTTACCCATAATCATCCCGATGGGACTTCACATGTCCAAAATATAACCTTACTACTCCTTTAACTCATTCATACCTAAGTCTTACACAGTATCACCACATCCGCCCCTCGGGCAACAACTCAGAACAATAACAGCCCCTCGGGCAACATCTCAGAACAAATAACAGCCCCTCGGGCTCAATCTCACATCACACTGGATACCCGCGCTCACTGGGGGTGTGCAGACTCCGGGAGGGGCCCCTTACGGCCCAAGCGCAATAACAAGCCATCTCGTGGTATCACAACTAGGCCCTCGGCTTCATATCAATCAAGCCACCTCGTGGCGTACATATCTCAGGCCCTCGGCCTCAAATCAGTATCAATATCTCCTCACAACATAGGCCCTCGGCCTTACTCAGTCAAAAATACTCACAAGCCCCTCGGGCAATAGTAAAACAGTGTGTCTCTGCCCAAATATCATTAAAAATATCATTTAAGTCTCAAAACTGAGTAAAAAACGGCTGAGTAGTAAAATAGTGGAAAATACATGACCGAGTTCAATTAATAGTTTCAAACAGTGAGGAAATATCAAGAAAAAGCCCCGAAGGGTTCAAATAATTGGGACGAAGCCCAAATAAGACAATCAGCCCAAATCATAGTGATAACAAATAATTTTTTAGTCAAATACGCGGTAAAATCATCAACCGGGACGGACAAAGTCACAATCCCCAATAGTGTACGACCCCACGCTCGTCAACAGGCGTGTGTCTCACCTCAACATAGCACTACGATGTGCAATCCGGGGTTTCAAACCCTCAGAACATCATTTACAAGCATTACTCACCTCGAACCGGCTAAATCCCTAGCTCGCGACGCCCTTGCCCTTCGAATTGGCCTCCACGTGCGTCGAATCTATCCAAAATCAGAACGAATACATCACAATATTCTAAGGGAATAAAGCCCAAGCGAAAACAATCAAAAAATACCAAAAATCCCAAAATTAGCAAAACCTGAGCCCCGGACCCACTTCTAGAAACTCAGAAATTTTTAAACCAATAGGTTCCTTATCTCCCCACGAGTCCATACATACCAAAAACATCAAAATCCGTCCACAAATGACCCCTCAAATCCCAAATCAAAATTCAAAAATTCCAAGCCCTATTCTTCCATTTTTAGCTTAAGTTTCCATGAATTTCTAGGTAGATTTCACAATATAATCAAGTTTTAGGTCCGAAATTCTGACCTCCAAACGTTTCTCCTTGAATACCTCTTTAATTTCCTTCAAAAAGCTCCCAAAATGACCAGCTATGGAGGATAAATGACCCAAAATCGCGACTGATATGACCTAAAACATTCTGCCCAGGTCTGACCCTTCCTTCTTCGCAAACACGGACTGCTTCATGCGAACGCGAAGCACGAGATCCCAGCCTTCCGTGAACGCGTGGCCTCAAACGCAAACGCAAAGGCTTAAATTCCTTCTGCGCGATCGCGATATACCCCACGCGATCGCGAAGGCTTAAATGTCTGCAACACCTGAACTGAAAATCTGCAACTTTTCAACTTAGAAAATGGTCCGATTGACCACCCGAAACTCACCCGAGGCCCCCGGGACCTCAACCAAAGGCACCAACACCTCCTAATACATTATTCAAACTTGTTCCAATCATTAAAACACCTCGAACAACATCAAATCACCCAAAACACATCGGATTCAAGCCTAAGTTTTCCAAAACCTTCCGAAATACGCTTTTGATCAAAAACCCAACCAAACCACGTCCGAATGACCTGAAATTTTAAACACACATCCCAAATGACATAACGAAGCTACTGCAACCCTCGGAATTCCATTCCGACCCCTGGATCAAAATCTCACCTACCAACCGGAAATCGCCAAAATCTCAACTTCGCCAATTCAAGCCTAATTCTACTCTGGACCTCCAAAACCCATTCCGATCGCACTCCTAAGTCATAAATCACCTCCCGAAGCTAATCGAACCATCGGGACTCACATCCGAGCCCTCTAACACATAAGTCAACATCCGGTTAACTTTCCAACTCAAGCCTTCTTAAAAGAGACTATGTGCCTCAAACCTCATCAAAAATCATTCCGGATTCAATCCGACTAACCCGATTCCTCAACACACAGATGGATAAAGCAAATAGAAGCAGAAATGGAGGAAACGGACCGGTAACTCATGAGACGACCGGCCGGGTCATCACAATTGGTCTGAAGGGGAATTTCCTCTACACAAACACGGAGACTGGGCCGCGAACGCGGAGCAATGGGGGGCTTTACCCTTCGCGAACGCGACAAGCTCAACACGAACGCGAAGTCTTAAGGACTTGGGGGAGGTCGGTCATTCCTTCTATGCGAACGCGAAGGCCAGGGGGGCATAGCCTTCGCAAATGCGAGGAGGAATTCGTGATCGTGTAAGCCTAAGCAAGGCAGCTCTTCGCGAACGCGGCAGGCCCTTCGCAAACGCGAAGAAGGCCTGTCTTTTAAAAACATAACTCAATAGGGGATTAAGTCATTCTTTCATATTTTCAAAAACTAGAAGATTTGGAGGCGATTTACAAGAGACAATTTCTTCCCCGAAGTGTTGGTAAATGATTCTAAACTACTTTCTTCCCATTACCCATTACATTTCATGAATTTTCAACCAAAAATCTAGGGTTTTCATGGTGTAAATTGGGGGTTTGGGTAGAATTAGGAATTTTTGTATAATTGGAATTTAGACCTCGATTTGGGGTCGAATTTCGAAACTAATTACATATTCGGGCTCGGGGGTGAATGGGTGAATGGGTTTTGGTCAGAACCTCGAGTTTTGACCAAGCGGGCCCCGGGGTCGGTTTTTGACTTTTTGAGAAAAATGTTGGAAAATCTAAATTTATGTATTGAAATGGATTCCTTTTAGCAATATTTGATGTTATTAAGTTAATTATGACTAGATACGAGTGGTTCGGAGGTGGCAGTGAGTGGCCTGTGGATCGAGGTAAGTGTTTGGTCTAACTTTGACTCGAGGAATTATGGATCCTCGACGTAATTGCTATGTGAAAATCCATGTGTGTGGCGTATAGGTGAGGTGACGAGTACCTATGCGCCGCCAATTTATCTGTTTTGACTGTTCCCTTCCCGTTCTTAATATATTGTTCCCTGCCTTAACTGCTTCCTGTTAATTTGATATTTCCATATTTAGTTGCTACTTGTCGGATATTGATTTTGTTGTTAAAAGTATTGGATATTACGTGGTTTCACTGTTTCATGTTATTGGTTTGAGCTGCCTATCAATGTTTATTAGTATATGATAGCTTATATGGGTCCACCAAACAATAGAGTACCTGGTCCTCTATGAGACTGATACGTTGAAAGCAGTAAATACTGAATGTAAAGGAGGCCAGAGGTTTTTCTACGTGGAAAAATCCCACTCAAGGGGATCAAAAAACCACGACCTACACCAGTAGGCTTTAAACTCAACTAACTTGTAATCTACCTATTACAAGCCACTTTTCAAACTCCCTTTTGCAAAGACTTCAAACTAACTTGTGATGCACCACCACAAGCCACTCTCTAACTCTCCTAGTTAGAGAGGATTCAGCTTATGACTATTCCTAGTCACAACGCAAACTCAAAAGTTTACGGATTTGGTTTGTTCCTAAAACAGTGCTTCTAAGAAAGCAAAATAGGAATTACAATGTAAAGCGAATAACAAGATTACAACTCAACTATGGATATACATAAGACTTCGTTTAGAAACTAATCCTTAGTGGAATTGTCTTCTTGTTCTTGACACACCGGTGATTTCAATGCTGGATGGATGCTTCTTCTTCTTGAGAGAGTATCACTGAAATGCACAAGAACTGGTGTGTCTTGCACCAGGTTGTTTTATCACAAAAGATATCACAATTAGATAGTGGTGTCAACTCTTGGTATACTTCTTGTCAGTGGGAAGTGACTGCTGCACTGTCTGCACAGCCACTTCTGGGCAGGTGCGTTCCAGCTGGATTTTGTGCTTCTGTCAGGACATACAAATGAACCAGGTTTAGGACATGTCAATGGACCAGGTCCTAGTTGTGTTCTTCTTCTGTAGCAGTTGCTTGATGGACTTTCTTCTGCTACGTTCCAGCTGTGCACTTTGACCTGTACTTTTCTCTTTATCTTGAATGTGTACAGTCACTAACTTGTGCTTTTGTCGGAGAACCCTAATGGACCAGGTCATCGGGTCCCTGTTGTGTTCCTCCATGTGGTCGTCCATCCATTTGCTGATGTTCAAGCTTCGACCAGTCCATATGGGGTGTGTATCCGGCTGAGCAGGTTCTGTATCTGGTTCATTACAACAAGTTTGTTAAATCATCAAAACCCAAGAAGCATAAGGTTAAGTAAAACCCTATCAATTTCCCCCTTTTTTATGATGACAAACTTAGTTATGGACAACATTTGTTTAGAGCAAAAATAACCCAGTAGTTATGAAGTTCCCCCTTAATCTAAGATATCCATCATTCTCACACTTAGGGTCCCCTTTAATCCAAGAACTTCATCACACTGAAGTTTACTTAAGTTCCCACGTAAGTTCCCCCTTAATGTAAGCTTTCTTCCCATCTTCCCACTTTTGGCATCATTAAAAAATAGAGAAAAGAAAGCACCAACAGATAATAAGCATAAAGAAGTCTAACACAGCTAGCTCATGCTACATATGTGCACACAACATGACAGAAACGAGAAGCCAGAGGAACAGAGTATTGTACATGCAAAGAAAGGGGAGCTGTTTCGTTTATGTTTACATTGGACTGAGCAAGTCAGGAGCAGTAATGAGTAAGTTCACATGCCACAAACCAAACAAAAACAAGTAAACACAAGTAAAACAGCAGCCACAGATGTTTGAGCAAAAATAACTTGACACTAAGAGGATTCTAGGAAACACTAGAGGATGAGGGTTTAGAGGAATAGGCAGCAATGGTTTTGAGAACCAAGTCTAGTCTAGCATTTGCAGCCAGTTGTTCTTCAAGTAATTGAGCCCGAAGTCTCTCATTTTCCTCTCTCAGTTGGGCAACCTCCTTATGTAGAGAAACAGGTCCCTGAGTTGCTTGGCTAAGCTGGGTTTCCAGTATGGCATTTTGAGCCCTTAGCCTTCTCAATTCTTCAGAGGCTGCATTTTGAGCATTTATCAGCTGAGAAATGGTTGAGATTCTCCCAACAACCTTTTCTATACATTCACATTCCTCTGGAGTGGTCTTAGAGAATGTCTGCTTGCGTGTGCCCACTCTAGGATTTCCCAAGGGAACCTTATATAATCTGAACACTTGAGTGAGAAAAAATCCATAAGGTAACCCATGATTTCCACCCTTAAGCTACCTTCTGCTTATGATCTATCATGATTGCTGGCAAATTGATTGGCACAAACTCATCAAGCGCCTCCATCAGGACCAAATCTGATTTTGTAGCAATGGAGCGCCTCTCAGAGCGGGGTAGGAGCACTTTATTGACCAGTTCAAAGAGAAGCTGGTACTCCGGAAGCAATACCTTCTTATGGACCTGTTCCCCCTGTTGAATAGCTTTCTCTTTCAAGATGGCTCTCCGAAAATTTATTCCACAGACATCCTTAACTGAGGACACACCTTCACACGGAATTCTGAGAATTTTACCCAACATTGAGGTGTCGAGTACAATATCCACTCCATTTATAAACGCACGGATGTGATCCTCCTCAACAGTAAAAAGAGATGCATAGAGGGTTTGCACTGCATCTTCATATACCAGAGGCATGCTTCCTTCAAATAGATGTTCCCAATGTTGAAACTCCACAATCTCCAGAATTTGTCTCATGCCTGCCATATCCGAAATTGCTGGATCAAATGTTCGGCCCCACAGCACCTTTTGAGTTCTTAACCTCTGCCGCCATAGAATACCATCATAGGACAGGGATTTTGAGGAACCGGGTTCCTTAACTGTTTCCCTATTTTGTTTACTTGTCCCTTCGGCAGACTTTCCTTTCCAGCTTGCTGCCCCTACAGTATTGTCTTCAGACACTGCTAGCTCGGTTTGACTCCGCTCAGACTTGTAGCTATTTTTCACTGATGACCCTTTCTGTTTCTCAACGGTTTCCTTACTTGTCATAGACTGTTTCACCAATGAACCAGGTTCCTTAGAAGCATTTTTTTCTGTCTTGCTTACTAACGCGCTCTTGATGAATTTCTTTGGGTTCATTTTCCTCTTTTTCCTTATATTGACACTCCTTTTACTTTTCTGCAATGAAGATTCAGAATTCTCTTGCTGGAGTGACTTGGGGATGGGTGATTTGGAGGATGACTCCAAGAGCTTGGAATGAGCAGGAGGTGCAGGAGTGGGTTTGCATGGAAAAGAGTTAGGTTCATCAGGAGCCTTTCCTGAAAGTATCTCATGAGCTGACGACTCGAGGAGTGCTGTGGTCTTTATATTTTCTAGGAATGGAACTTCTTCCTCCTGATATTCAGACGAGAGATATTCTCCTTCATTCATCACATTTCAGCAGCTATAGCCATGATGCTATGAGTTGCTTCCTTTTCTGGTGACTCCTTAAGAGTCGCTGATTCCAACATAGATGAGTTCAGATACTGATCAGGATCTTCCTCAAGAACTTCTGACACTTGATGAGTAAGGCTTTCTGTGTGATCCTTGAGGAGATCGTAGGATTGACTAGTCACAAGGTTCCCAAGATAATGATAGACACGATTTCTCAGAAATAGGAAGACTGTAGGAGTAGAGAAGGAATCAAGAGTGGGTAAGGTGATGGACGGCGTGAAATGGTGGTGTTCAGGGAATGGTTTCAAAGATGATAGTGAAGTGGGAGCAGTGCTAATAGTGGTAGAATGAGATGATTGTTCAATCGCCATTAGATGAGAGCTTGGTAAATGAGCAAGGAGAGAGAAAGGACAGAGAAGAAGAGGATCCTGGTTCTACAAAGGGAATGAAAGTTCATGACTTACAGTGAGATAGAAGGAGAGTTTTATTGGAAAGAGAACTAATGATGAGTGGAGAGCGAAACAGGTTCTGAGTAGTTCTAAAAATGGCGGTAGGTTTGTGGGAAAGTGTTACTGGTGCAGAGGAGATGAAGGGATTTGACGGACAAGACATGAGATACAGACGTTTGAAAATTCGAATGATGTGGCAGCTGAGTCACAAACAATTTACATACATTTTTGTTTAGAAAAGGGTATGCAAAAATTAAGCACATTACTACTAACCTTGAGTACAGGGACCTGATGCCAGAACAAAATTTTGAAAAAGTTTTTGGTTGCTCCTCTCTCTTCACCTTTCACACCTGTGCTTTGAGCTTATATGATCGTCATGCGTGTTTACCTGCAATGGTATTGATGTGAGCTAGGCTTGGTCAGAAAATACTTTAGCTGTTTTTACCTGGTGGTGTCTCACACAGATAACAGATGGAGCATCAGGTTCCTCATTAGATTTGTGTGACCTTGTCTTCACCTTGATTTATCCGAAATATTTTCTACTTGAGGCTTTGATGCAGATATCTGGAGTTTGGTCTTTTGTTGTGCAATCCTTTCCACTGATCAATGCCTTCTTCATTTTACCTTCAGAAGAAGATCTCACCCTTCAATGTTTTTGCAATTTTCTTCTCCGGATGTTGATGAGACCATTTCGTCTTGCTTCTTGTCTTCCACAAGATAATGCATAAATCATAACAAGTGCATTTTGGTTTCCCAACTTGAAATGGAGGTTGTTTGGGAAGAACCACATGGAGGTTATTTTGATTTCCTCGCACTTTGTGTTCTGCTGCTTATGTAGTGCCATGAGCTGCATCTTTTCTTCTTCCTTCAGCTTCAATGGTAGCAAATGACGTACTAGGTTCTTTGTGAGACATGGAAGGGGATGTTGTGTCATCTCTTGCCAGTCTCCTTTCATCTTGCTCACTCTATCGCCCTCCTAATTTGAAGCCTTGGATGTTTTCCAGAGGCAGGATTGGTTCCTCATATTGATCCTCACAGTTTCTTTATTGACAAAGGAAAGTGTTTTACTGAATACCCCATGAGCATTTCCTGCCATTTTGCGCTTCCTTTGTTGGAGCCCCTATGGTCTTGTTTTGTGGATTGCATTCTAGAAGACGTTCTTAGCTCGTCCTTTTGCATTGAGCTCCCCAAGCTGACCCTTCCTGTTGTCAAGCCCAGGGCATTTTCTTCCAATTTGACATCTCCTGATGAGTCTTGATTCAGGAGGCACCTGGTTTGACACATGTTCTTCAAGTAGAGAGCAATGTTCATTTCTTTTGCCCGGAGTTTCTTGGCAATTCCTTAGATGAGGAGCGCAGTCCATATAGCAATTTCCAGATCCATTCTTTCTTTCTGCTACACCATTTTGGTTATGCAATCCTTGGTGTTTGAGAGAAAATTCCCACTTGAGTGCCAAACAGACCTTTCTACCTTTTCATTCACTTGAGAATGTACCCTTTACTTCCTTCTTAAGGATGTATTCCCTTCATGCAGGGCTTTCAGTGAGAAGAGATTCATGATGTTTTCAGCTACGTGCTTTAAGCATCCATTGTCCATAGTCCATCATAGTCTGCTTCCTCTCACTGTTCCCTGCTCATGCAAATCAAGGGTTAGATTTAGGAACCCAAACTAGTTTGGGTCCCTTGTTATGATAAAAAGGATGAATTAGGGATTTCCTAGTCCATGCAGGCAACATCCGCTTTTTGCGAGTGGTACCTGGTCCCTTTTCAGTTGTCACTCCATCAGAAAACACTTTGTTTTTATGGGCAGACTGAACCCTAGCCTGGCAATTTTCTTTAAAATGCCCATTGTTCCCACAGTGGGTACATAGCCAGTTATCAGGTACATCGACATACTTGCTGTGTGGGTTGTAGGGAGTTTTCTCCCTTTGGAACCCGATGCCCTGTTTGTTCCCACTATTGTTGAGATATATGGCAATAACAGCATCCGAGGACCAGGTCCACTTTAAGGATTTCTCAAGATCAGTTCTTACATTGTCCAACTCAATTTGGAGTTGCTGATTCCTCTCGAGTTCTTTGCAATGACTAGTTTTTACGATATTTAACTCCTTTTCCAACAAGATGTGCGACTCACTGGCCACTCCCTTCCCTTTCTCAAGATTTACACTCCTATGTTCTCTATTAGGTCCCTCACTGGTTTCCTCTATATCAGCACATATCACTAGAAGGTCATCCCTTTCCTCTTCAATAGAAGCGATCTTTTCTTCTAAAGTGTGTTTCTTACTGCTAAGATCTTTTATTGTTTCTTTCAGATCGACAACTACTACCATCAGATCGTCTCTCTCATTCTCCACTCTGGTTATTTTTTCATTCAGGGCCTCCTTCTCTAGTTCAAGATTGGCTATGGTCTCATTTAAATCCACTACACAGACCACTAGATCATCTCTAGATTGCTCTGCCTCTCCTAGTTCTATTGTGAGGGTCTCCTTATCATTTATAAGGCTATAGTAGGCATCAATTAAGACATTTGATAAAGACTTTAGCTTCTTGGAAGAATGGGAGTTCAGATTTCTCTGAATATCCCAGAAGCTTACCTCATCGTCTTCATCTTCTTCATCATCATCATCTGACTGAGCCATCAGTGCGAACAGTGAGTCGTACTTTGTTGCCTTAGTTTCCACTGCCAACAGGGAACTGTTTTCTGCATCTGATTCCCTTTCGGATTCACTTGAGGAGTCTCCCCAAGCAGCAAGGGCCTGCTTAACGATATTGTCTGCAGCACTTTTTCTATTGAATCTTTTCTCGGGAACCAGGTTCCTTTTTCCTGCCTTGTCAGGATTTTGCTTGTACTGCTCCTGTTTCGCAAGTGGGCAGTCTTTGACGAAATGCCCTGGCTTTCCACATCCGTGACAGAGATCGTTGTTCCTTGTTTTTCTTGAACTGCCCCACTTTGGTATACCACTATTTCTTCGAACCAATTTTTGGAATCTCTTAGTGATATAGGCCATGTCACTATCTTCATCTCTTAAATCACTCCTTTCAGCTTTAAGCACCAGGTTCCTCTCCTTCTTAGGCTCTCTTCATTCATTGTCCTTCTTTCTCTTCATCTCGTACGTTTTCAGATTACCAATCAACTCATCCATGGTCAGAGCCTGTAGATCTTTAGCTTCCGTGTAGCATTCACCTTACTTTCCCAAGACCCAGGTAGAACACTGAGAATTTTTCTGACAAGCTTGTTTCTGGGAATGACATCTCCAAGTGAGTGTAGCTCATTTATGATGGCGGTGAATCTGGTATGCATGTCTTGTATAGATTCATCATCCTACATCCTGAAGAGCTCATACTCTGTGGTGAGCATGTCAATTTTGGATTGCTTGACTTGGGTGGTTCCTTCATGAGCGGTTTGCAATGCCTCCCATATTTCTTTGGCAGTTTCACAGGCTGAGCTCTGTTGTACTCATCAGGTCCTATACCACACATCAAGATTTTCTTGGCTCGGTAGTTCTTTTCTACAGCTTTTCTGTCAACGTCGCTGTACTCTCTTCGTCCTTTAGGCACCAATGGTCCTGCTTCTTCAAGTTTCTTCATGGGAACATGTGGACCATCACAAATGATGTCCCACAGTTCTAAATCTTCAGCCATTATGAAGTCAAGCATCCGAGTCTTCCACCATCCTTAGTATTGACCATTGAATCTGGGAGTTCTATAGGTTGATTGTACATCTTCAAAGCTTGGTGGAGCAGCCATTTAGAATCTTTCCTAGGTGTTAGCCTGATAGGAAGAACCTGCTCTGATATCAATTGATAGCTTATATGGGTCCACCAAACAATAGAGTACCTGGTCCTCTATGAGACTGATACGTTGAAAGCAGTAAAGACTGAATGTAAAGGAGGCCAGAGGTTTTTCTACGTGGAAAAATCCCACGCAAGGGGATCAAAAAACCACGACCTACACCAGTAGGCTATAAACTCAGCTAACTTGTAATCTACCTATTACAAGCCACTTTGCAAACTCCCTTTTGCAAAGACTTCAAACTAACTTGTGATGCACCACCACAAGCCACTCTCTAACTCTCCTAGTTACAGAGGATTCAACTTATGACTATTCCTAGTCACAACGCAAACTCAAAAGTTTACGAATTTGGTTTGTTCCTAAAACAGTGCTTCTAAGAAAGCAAAATAGGAATTACAATGTAAAGCGAATAACAAGATTACAACTCAACTATGGATATACATAAGACTTCGTTTAGAAACTGATCCTTAGTGGAGTTGTCTTCTTGTTCTTGACACACCG
Source organism: Nicotiana attenuata (assembly GCF_001879085.1). Taxonomy (NCBI): domain Eukaryota; kingdom Viridiplantae; phylum Streptophyta; class Magnoliopsida; order Solanales; family Solanaceae; genus Nicotiana; species Nicotiana attenuata. The sequence goes on from NW_017670875.1 coordinate 145,740, forward strand.
GTGATTTCAATGATGGATGGATGCTTCTTCTTCTTTAGAGAGTATCACTGAAATGCACAAGAACTGGTGTGTCTTGCACCAAGTTGTTTTATCACAAAAGATATCACAATTAGATAGTGGTGTCAACTCTTGGTGTACTTCTTGTCAGTGGGAAGTGACTGCTGCACTGTCTGCACAACCACTTCTGGGCAGGTGCGTTCTAGCTAGATTTTGTGCTTCTGTCAGGACATACAAATGAACCAGGTTTAGGACATGTCAATGGACCAGGTCCTAGTTGTGCTCTTCTTCTGTAGCAGTTACTTGATGGACTTTCTTCTGCTACGTTCCAGTTGTGCACTTTGACCTGTACTTTTCTCTTTATCTTGAATATGCACAGTCACTGACTTGTGCTTTTGTCGGAGAACCCTAATGGACCAGTTCATCGGGTCCCTGTTGTGTTCCTCCATGTGGTCGTCCATCCATTTGCTGATGTTCAAGCTTCGACCAGTTCATATGGGGTGTGTATCCGGCAGAGCCGGTTCTCTATCTGGTTCTTTACAACAAGTTTGTTAAATCATCAAAGCCCAAGAAGCATAAGGTTAAGTAAAACCCATCAGTATACTTTGGATTGGTTTTGCTGAGTAGCATAATTCGAGTGAAGTTTCATAGTTTATCGTTTTCCGTTTGTTTTGGTTGAGGTTAAATACCATGAGGAGTTTTGAGCCAAATTGTGAAATTTCTGTTCTTATTGTGTGATTGGTACTGATATGGTGGGATCAGGTTGCAAGCCGCAACAGGCGTATTAAGGGTGATATATTGAGGAGGAATAAGGGTGAAATATGATTGTCTGGTTGGATCGGGTTGCGCGCCGCAACAGGAGGAATAAGGGTGATATATTAAGGAGTAATAAGGTGGATTGTTATTGTACGGTGAGATCGGGTTGCATGCCGCAACAATAGGAATGAGGGTGGATTGATACAAAGTAATAAGGGTAAATGTTCATATTGTTACTGATTATATGGTGGGATCGGGATGCCGCCGGATCAGTTCATTGTTTATGTATTCTTCTTCTGCTATGAATTTATTTTGTAGTTTTGTATCTCACCTAAGGATTGGTTATGGCTGGGCACTGATAAGATATTGGTGTTCCGTATTCATTTTTGCTACAAGTTACCGTTTCATTTTGTCCCGTACTTCTTTTTTCGCTTTATTATTGTTGGCCCAAGTAAAGGTGAAGTTTTGAAGACTGACAAAGGAACTCAGACATGGACCAGGTCTATCTTATGAAGCACAGTTATGATCAACTCAAAAATGTGAGATGCACGTGAAGGAGATAAACCTAACTTACCAGAAATGATATCTCCTGATCCTGATCGAAAAGGTTGTATATTGGATAAGGAGAAAGACTCATTACACAAAGAGAAACACGGCTTAAGAAATGGATAGAGTTAGAGGATGAGACCAACTAGAACTCTTCCACCAAGGAAGAGTAGGATCTGTATTCTAGTCAATCCTTTTTACTAACTCCATAAATATCAGTGTTGTTCTCTTTTACAGGAAATGCACATAAGCAGAAGTTAAACGTGAATTGAGAGCAAAATAGCAAGGCAGTTTTGCAAGCAATTTATGTGTGATTCAAGCGTGCAATCCTGAAGCTACTTGAACCAAATAGAAGAACCAGTTCCAAGCGTCTGTCTTTTTATTCTAGTTCAATTGTAGTAGGTATTTTAATATTGTACCTTTCAGCTTTATCTAGAAGCAATTGTATTAGGTACTTAGAGTTTTCAAGCTAGAGTTAACTTGAAATTGTCGCAACAGTTGAGGCTGTGTGCTACAACTGGACTAGAGTTAATCCTAGGTTTACAAAAGAGTTTTTGTAAATGCAGTTTTTGGCTCAGTGATTTTAGTGGAGAGTTTGGGAAAATCCTATTGAGTAGTAGGTCGTGGTTTTTTCACCTTTTGAGCCAGGTGTTTTCCACGTAAAAATACTTGTGTTCTTTACTTTCTACATTTATTATTCCGCAACAGTAGCAGAAGGAACACATATAAGAACCAGGTCCTTCCATAATCAGTTTAAGCAAAAAATTAGTCACCACACAAATCACCCCTCCCCCCCTCTTGTGTGGTATTGAAGTATAAAACATCAATTGGTATCAGAGCAGGTTATCCTTGAAGAGGCTAACACCTTAGGAACAAATCAAGATGAGTGCACCACCTAAAAACTGGGAAGGACAATCCACTGCTAGGCCTCCACTCTTTAATGGCCAGTACTATTCCTGGTGGAAGAACATGATGAGAGACCACATCATAGGAGAAGACTATGAACTTTGGGACATTGTTACTGATGGTCCCCTGGCTACTACAAAGAAAAATACTGAAGGAGTGGATGTGCCAATGACTAGAGCTAAGTGAACTGCTGAAGATTTGAAGAAGTGGGAAAAGAATGCCAAGGCCAAGAAATGGCTTGTGTGTGGACTAGGTCCAGATGAGTACAGTAGAATTCAAAGTTGTACTACTGCTAAGAAGATCTGGGACACTCTACAAGTGGCCCATGAAGGAACTCCTCAAGTAAAGAGATCAAGAGGAACATTGCTGTATTCTCAATATGAGAATTTCACCATGAAGGAGAAAGCATCCAAGAGATGTACACAAGGTTCACAACACTAACAAATGAACTTATGTCTCTTGGAAGAATTATCCTTGAAGAAGACAAGGATGAGAAACTCTTGACAAGGGTCTTGCCAGTAACTTGGGAAAGCAAAATCACTGCTATTCAGGAATCAAAGTACATGCTACTCTCATGTTAGATGAGCTGATTGGAAATCTCACTGCCTATGAACTGAAAAGGTAAACCATGAAGATGGATGCATGATGGATATAAATTATTCATGTAATTTCATATGTAAAAAATAAGTTTTTAAAATAAAATATGAATAATAATATCATATCCTCGCATATTTTCTAACAATTCTTGTAGGAAAAAGAAATTATGAAAAAGACAAGAGAATGAAGCAAAGCCACAGTTGCACACATCATCGTCATATTCACAAATGTGGAATATACATATGGGCTTATGGAAAGAGACAATTAGAGATGAAAAGGAGTATAGTTGCATATGTGGAATCTATATACGAAAAGGCTACCTTCGCATACATGGAACCTACATTGCAAGTCTAAGTCATGAAGTCAAGAATGGAAGTAAAAGAGTCATAGATGCATGCGTGGAATCTATATTTGCGAAGGTCACATTCGCATACATGGAACCTACATTTGCAAGTCTAAGTCATGAAGTCAAGAATGGAATCAAGAGAGTCATAGATGCATGCGTGGAATCTATATTTACAAAGGTCACATTCGCACACATAGAACCTATATATGCAAGACTAACTCATGAAGTCAAGAGTGAAGCACAAGTGCCATATTTGCATATATTGAATCTACCTACAGAAAGGTCACTTTGCATACATGGAAGCTACATTTGCAAGACTAACTCATGAAGTCAAAAGTGAAGCACAAGTGCCATAGTTGCATATATGAAATCTACGTACACAAAGGTCACTTCGCATACATGGATTTCACATTCGCAAAAGTGGAACATGACAAAAGCTACTCATCTTTTCCTATAAATAGCAACATCTCTTTGTATAAAGATATCCAATCTTTGTAAGGCAAGAACTGGTCTTGTTCTTTCTTTCTTTTATTTCCTTATAGTAAAAATATTTCTGGTCTTCCAAATATCCTTTTTAGCTTTTCTTACTCCATAATGGAGTAATTTCTTTCTGTTGGGATAGTTGATGAAGCTTGATATATTTTATAATATTATCTTAGTTTTTATATATTCTTGGCTTGAAACTTTTTATTTACATTTCATACTGTGCTGAAATGATGGTTTTTAATTACTCTATCATCACATCTATATATTTTATCTCTAAGTTATTCATATATTAATTTTGTAATTCTCGCGGAGAAAAATGAATATATACTAACTGATGAATAAAATAGTAGTGTGAAAGTAATTTTTCAGTAAACTATTATTTCAAGTCAGTAATCTTTCTTGCCTCAGTTTTAATTCTCACGGAGGAATTGTTGTAGGCAAGATTATTGATCCTTGGTAAAAATATTCTCACGAATTTTTTACTTTCTTTTAGCACAATTCAAGCAAGAAAAATATTTCGGTTTAAACGTCACTAATCTTAAATTGATTAATTAATATAATTCCCACTGAGTGTTATTAATTGATTATTTCTTAGTGAGCAAAATATAATTATATTAGAAATAAGCAATTATTCTTTAGAGAAATAAATGTAGAAATTGAGATTTTATTATAGTAATATTATCAAGTGAATTCAATGATTCCCAACTCTTTTTTTTTAATTATAAATCTTCCAAAAGCTATTTGTTTTGTTTAAGTAATTAACAAGTTTTAAACCTCACTAACTTTTCATCAATTTGATTCTCTCAAATAGTAGTTAAAATATTACAAATCTGTAGCATAGATTATCCAGTCTCTGTGAGACAATATCTTAAACTATATTAGAATTTGACAGAGTATTAGCAGGAAATTCCTATACACATTGGCCTCGTCAAATTTTTGGCGTCGTTGCCAGGGATTGGCATACATCTACTTCAGATTAAATATTTTGTTACTAATTTAAAAATTAATTATTATTATTTATATTATTATTATTATTATTATTATTTCTGTTAGTATTTTCACTATCTACTAACCAGTACTTCTTCCTACTACTTCTATTATTAGCTTTCCATTAGTATATTTTGGTATAATATTACTAGCACTTTTACCTATAAATAGTATTCTAACTTTATTTCTAATTACTATTGTTTAGTAGTACTACCTTTACTTATATTTAATATATATTATCGTACTTTTTTTGTGTCTTTAAAAATTTCATTAGTTATTTTATTAACTACTAGTACTGCTTTAGAAACTATTATTATTATTATTATTATTTTCTCTTTAAAATTTTAAGTAGTTTATGTTCTACAAAAGAAAATTGGCTAGTTACGATCCAGAAATTGAAAAATCTCTTCGATTGTGCAGGAAAGGGAACACATCATCTTCTCAAAGCATAGCTGGTGAAGGAATGGAGAATCAGGGAGTAGAAAACATTCAACCACCAATCCATGTGGTGGATCAGTTTGATGAATTAGTACCAAGGCCAGCAAACAGAATCATATGGGATTATGCTAGACCTGACCGTTTCAATTGTGAATCTAGTGTCAGAAAACCTCCAGTGGCAGCCAACAACTTTGAAATCAGGACGTACCTGATTCAAACGATTCAACAATCTTGCATCTTCACTGGAGATGCAAGTGAAGATCCACACAGTCATTTAAATGACTTTCTAGAACTTGTTGAAATAGCTAAGTATAATGAAGTACCTCCTGAAGCTATCAAGCTAAGGCTATTTCCTTTTTTTTTTAAAAGGAGATGCCAAGACTTGGTTGCGGAGTTTGCCACAAGGTTCCATTACCACATAGGACCAAATGACTCCGAAATTTTTAAATAAATATTTTTTCACTACTAAAACCACAAAGTTAAGACAAGACATCTCTAATTTCTTGCAGACTAACAGTGAGTCAGTTTATCAAGCTTAGGAAAGATTAAAAGCAATGTTAAGAAAATATCTACACCATGACATTCCTGAACACATGCAACTGTATATTTTTTACCACGGGTTAAAACCCTCTGTTAAAAATGTGATTGATGCAGCTGCAGGAGGTTTTGTAATGGGAAACACCACGGAGGAAGCATTGCAATTGTTGAACGAGATTTCTGAGAATGCCATCCAATGGCCATCTGAACGTGTAATCATTAAGAAGGCTGCTATGGTAAATCAGGTTGATGCTTTAAAGACACTAACATAATAAATTGTTTCTTTGGCACAAAAGTTTGAATCTTTTCAGGTGAATACACAACAACCAAGCCAATCTGAGACTTGTGACATGTGTGGAGGAAACTATCTGAACCATGAATGTCAAGTAAACAATCATAATGACGAACAGGTCCATTCTGTCGGTTATAAACCGTAGGCTTTTGGGAGTCCAATGGCACAAAAGCATCCAGTATTTCAATGGAGCAATTCAAATGGTGCATAGAACTCTCAAAGCTTCCAGAAGCAACAAGTACAAGGTCCGTCAGAATATCAGAATCAGAACCGTGGGCAACCAAACTATAGACCTTATCAACAAACAGGGCCATATCAGCAAAGGCCTCAATAAGCTCATTCAAGTCTTGACGACCTTTTGTATAAGTACATTAAGGTCACTAATGAAAAGATGGGAAAGCTAGGGTGCAGCCCTCAAAAATCTGGAAACGCAATTAAACCAACTGACAACTCTTGTGTCAGAAAAGATTCAAGGTCTCTTTCCAAGCAATACAGAGAAAAATCCAAAGGAACACCTTAAGGCCATCGCCTGACGGTCAGGTAAGGAGCTTGATGAACCATATGCAGACAAGTCAGAACAACAGGTAAACAAGGATAAGAATGTTGAAATACCCTCTGAACTATCTGAAGAGAAAGAAGTCAAGGAAAAAGAAGAAAACAATATTGAAAAATTGACTCCTTTCCCAGTGACAATTCCTTTACCACAAAAATTGAAAAGAGAAAAGATTGATAATCAATTTTCAAAAGTTTTTGGAGATTTTAAAACAAATTCATATTAATATTCCTTTCACTGATACTTTGTTGCAAATGCCTTCTTATGCCAAATTCCTAAAAGAAATTTTGTCAAGTAAAAGGAAATTGGAAGAAATTTCTGTAGTGATGTTTACTGTAAAATGCAGTGTTATACTTCAAAATAAGCTACCACAAAAGCTTGGCGATCCAGGTAGTTTTACAATTCCATGAACTTTGGGAGGAGTATATTTTGAAAAAGCACTTTGTGATTCTGGAGCTTCAATTAATGTGATGACCCAAAAGGTCATCACTCGTTTTGAAAGTTAATTCTGTGTTCCGATGCCTTAAAAACCTTTTTTTGTCTCACCTCGAATTGTGTGCGCAATCCGGGTGCATTTCCGGAAAGCTTTTATGTGAAATCTAAGTAAAATAAGGAAATTGGCCTTTAAAATTGATTAAAGTTGACATTGGTAACCATTCTTGGTAAACGGACCCATACCCGTGATCCGACGGTCTCGTAGGATCCGTAGTAAATATGGGACTTTGGCGTATGCCCGGAATCGAATTCCGAGGTCCCAAGCCCGAGAGATGAATTTTTAAAGAAAATTATTTGCTGGAAAATATAAAGGTTTTTAGAGTGAATTGATGCATTTTCTTGATGGTATAGGGACCATGTTTTGGTTCCGGAGCCCGGTACAAGTTTAAAATAATAATTAAGTTGAATCTGTAAAATTTGGTAAGGATCGGAATTGATTTGGTATAAAACGGATCTATAGTTGAGAAAATAGTGATTTCAATATTCTTGAGTGATTTCATGAATTTGAGGTTGAATTCATAGTGGTTGATGTTATTTTGATGATTTGATCACACGAGTAAATCTGTATGATATTTTTGGACTTGCGTACATGTTTGGTTTGGAGCCCCGAGGGCTCGGGTGAGTTTTGGATAGGCAAATTTAGACTTAGAAAAATAACTGTTGCAGGTTTAGAGAAGTTGCAGGTCTCTGAAGTGAGCTTCGCGGTCCGCGATGAATCTTCGCGACCACAGTGGGGTTTTCGCAGTCAGCGGTGAGCAAGGCTATATCTTCGCGGCCGCGCTTGATATTTCGCGGTCCGCGGTGGAGCTCCGCTGCCGCGGTCCTTTTTCTGCGATTAGCGGTGAGGGTCTGAGAGGGGTATATATAAACGAGTCTTTTTAGCCATTTTTCATTTTTCAAAAACCTAAAACATAAGAGGCGATTTTTCAAACACTCCTTCTTCTCCAAAACACAAGTAAGTGATTTTAAACTCATTTTTTTCACTCTTTAACTTCTTTTTACAAGATTTCATCCTAGAATCTAGGGTTTCATGGTGGAAATTGGGTATTTTGGGTAGAACTTAAGAATATCAAAATTTGAGGATTTGTACCTCAAATTGAGGTCGGGTTCCAAACCAATTATATATCTGGGCTCGGGGGTGAATGGATAATCGGGTTTTGTCCGAATTTCGGGTTTGGACCAAGCAGGACTGGGGATGATTTTTTTACTTTTTGGGGAAAATAAGGGGAAATCTATTTTCATGCATTGGAATTGGTTTATTTAGCAATTATTAACGTCATTAAGTAAATTGTGGCTAGATACAAGCGGGTTGGTGGTGGAATCAAGAGGTAAAGAGGTAGTTGAGGCTTGATTGTGTTCGTGGCATTGAGGTAAGTGTTTGGTCTAACCTTAGCTTGAGGGAATAGGAGTCTTGGTCTTATTTGCTTTGTGTTAATTGTTGAGTACGACGTATTGATGTGGTGACAAGTAACTATACGTTGGTGTCAAGCATGCATGTGAGTCTTACACTATGATTGAGTCTTATACTATGATTATTATGACTCCGTTATGTGTTGTCCATGCTTAATATAATGATTTGCAATGTGGAACAAGGCTTATGGAAGTATTATTGGTAATTGAACATGATAGAGCGTTGGCTCAAGTTGAGATTTATGTTGTGAAGTGATTGTGGAAATGAGGAGAGGTTCAGGATATTGTTTCCCTTGCTGGGATGTTATTGTTTATGATCTCGTTTCACTTGCCGGGATGTTATTGCTTATGATATTGTTTCCCTTGCCGGGATATTGTTGATATATTATTGTTCCCTTGCCGAGATTCTATTGTGATTTTATTAATTTCCCTTGCCCGAATTGCTTTGTGATTGTTTCTTGGGTAAGGAAGAGTGGAAAACACGAAGGGTGATGCCGTGCGTGATATTTGTGAGAGAGTGTTAATGCACGAAGGGTGATGCCGTGCCGATATTGTAAATGTAAAAGCACGAAGGGCGATCTCGTGCCATGATATGAGTGATAATGCACAAAGGATAATGTCGTGCCATGATTATGCGAGGTAAAAGCACGAAGGGTGATGCCGTGCCGAATATATTGATTTTTATGGTAAGAACGAGAGTAAAAGCACGAAGGGTGATGCCATGCACTTGTTATTGTTTTCCTTATTCCTGTTTATCGTTGGATTTTTGGTGTTCCTTATGCTTCTTTACTGTAATTTTGTTTGAACATGATATTCCCCGCAGCATGTTTTCCCCTTCCATCTTTAACTGCTAGCTTCTGTTGTTATTAGTTGTCGTATATGATATTACTGCACAGGTTTATTTGGTAGTCTTGTCCTAGTCTCATCACCACTTCGTCAAGGTTAGGCTCGACACTTACCAGCACATGGGGTCGGTTGTGCTGATACTACACTCTGCACTGTGTGCGAATCCCGGTGCCGGAGCTTTTGGACCACAGTGAGGTTGCTGCCTTCAGTCCAGCGGTGGAGACCCGAGGTAGTCCTGCAGACATCCGCAGGCCTTAGCGTCCCCTTCTATCTTTTCATTCTGTTTTTATGTAGTTCCGAGACAGGTTTGTATTTTTCATTCATACCGCTGTTTGTAGTATTCGTAGATAGTCCGTGACATTGTGACACCAAATTCTGGGTAGAGTTATATTTGGATTTTCATATTAGTAATTGGTTAAACTATATGATTTCGTCTTCCGCATTTTGTTTATTACGATTATTCTGCTGTTGATCACCTGTTAAATTCGTAAATGTTATAAAGGTTAAAGGAAAAGGGTAATAAAATCTGTAATACTCGGCTTGCTTAGCTTTCACGAGTAGGCGCCATCACGACTCCCGAGGGTGGGAAATCCGGGTCGTGACAATTAACTTGATGCCATTTTTTATCTTTAGAAAATTAAATCTTGGTGAAATGAAACACATAGGTGTTTCTCTTCAGTTTGCAGATCAAAGTACTAAGAAACCTAAGGGAATAATTGAAAATGTGCTCGTAAGAGTAGATAAGTTTGTTTTCCCTGTAGATTTTATAGTACTTGAAATGAAGGAATGTCCCGATGAACCAATTATTTTGGGTAGACCATTTCTTGCCACAGGTAGAGCAATCATAGATGTCCATCAAGGATAACTGATAGAGGTCATGAAGAAAGAGTCATTTTTGATATGCAAAAGATATTAAGATTTTCTGGAGATGAGACATCATCTTCATGATTTTTGAATGACATGCTTAATTATCTTACAGATGAATTCAAAGATGATCAATTGATTCCAGACTCTATGGAAAGATGTATGACCAAATCTGGCACCATACAAGATGATGATCTTATCATTAGTAGAGAAGCCGAAATACTAGAAAAAGATTCTGAAGAGGAGGAGATGCAACCAGAACAAGTTCAACCAAAAATTGAACTCAAAGTTCTCCCATCTTATTTAAAATATGTTTATCTTGAGGAAGAATTATTTCCAGTAATTATTTCATCTTCTCTTATTGCAGGACAAGAAGAAAAATTGATTGAAGTTTTGAAAGCACACAAAGGAGCCTTGGGATGGACTATAGAAGATATCAAAGGGATTAATCCAGTTGTTTGTACGCACAGAATTCTCATGGAGGATAGCTACAGGCCAATAGTCCAGCCCCAAAGGAGATTGAATCCAGCAATGCAGGAAATAGTAAAAAAGGAGATCATAAAACTTTTGGCCGCAGGTATTATTTACCCCATTTCAGATAGCCCTTAGGTAAGCCCTGTTTAGGTAGTACCAAAGAAAGGAGGTATGACGGTAATAAAAAATGAAATTAATGAACTTATACCTACCAGAACTGTCACAGGATGGAGAGTTTGTATTGATTACAGACGTCTCAATGATGCCACTAGAAAAGATCATTTTCCTTTACCATTTAGATCATATGTTAGAAACAATTGCAGGATATAGTTTTTACTGTTTTCTTGATGGCTATTCAGGGTATAACCAAATACCAATTGCACCTGAAGATCAGGACAAAACAACTTTCACATGTCCTCATGGAACATATGTCTATAGGAGAATGCAATTTGGTCTATGCAACGCCCCTGCTACATTTCAGCGTTGCATGTCAGCAATTTTTTCTGACATGACTGAAAAATTTCTTGAAATTTTTATGGATGATTTTACACTCTTTGGCAAAATATTTGAGGATTGTCTTCACCACTTGACCTTAGTTCCTAAGAGATGTGAAGAGACAAACTTGATTCTTAATTGGGAAAAATGTCATTTTATGGTTACTGAGGGAATTATTTTAGGACATAAAATCACTGCTAAAAGGATAGAAGTTGATAAGGCTAAAATTGATCTCATAGTAGGATTACCACCTCCCACAACTGTTAAAGGCATTAGAAGCTTTCTAGGTCATGCAGGTTTTTGCAGACGATTCATAAAAGGCTTTTCAATGATTTCAAACCGTTGACTAACCTCTTTTGATGAAAGATATTAAGTTTGATTTTCAGGTGATTGTTTGAAAGCATTTGAGACCCATAAAGAAAAGTTATCAACTGCTCATGTAGTTTGTCCCCAGACAAGAATCAACCTTTTGAGGTCATGTGTGATGCTAGTGATACTGCAGTTGGAGTTGTTTTAGGCCAGAGAAAGGATAAGATCTCTCGTCCCATTTACTATGCTAGTAGAACAATGAATGAGGCTCAACTAAATTATGCCACAATAGAAAAAGAGTTACTAGCAGTAGTATTTGCTTTTGATAAGTTTCGGTCTTATTTGATAGGAACCAAGGTCACTGTTTTTACTGATCATGTAGATTTAAAATACCTCTTAGCAAAGAAAGATGCTCGACCTAGATTGTTAAGATGGATTTTGCTTCTACAAGAATTTGACCTTGAGATAAAAGACAAAAAGGGAACAGGGAATCAAGTAGCTGACCATTTGTCTAAATTAAAAAATTCCCCCCTTGAGTTCAGCGAAATAAAGGAAGAATTTCCTGATGAACATATTTTCTCAGTTAACTCAATTGTAACTCAACCACCCTAGTTTGCAGATATTGCAAACTACTTGGTTGGAAAGTGGACACACCAATATCTCTCTTACCAGCAAAGAAAAAAAGCTTATATCTGATGCAAAGTATTATTTGTGGAATGAACCTTACTTGTTTAAAAATTATGCAGATAATATCATTAGAAGATGTGTGCCTGAAGAAGAGGTGAACAAAATTTTATATCACTGTCATGATGGAGCAATTGGAGGTCATTATGCAGCAAATCGAACGGCCTTTAAAGTTTTGGAAGATGGATTTTTCTGGCCGACTCTCTTTAAAGATGCCCGAGCATATGTTGCACAATGTGCAGGTGTCAAAGAACAGGTAACATTACTAAGAGAGATGAGATGCCATTACAATCAATACAGGTATGTGAAATATTTGATGTTTGGGGAGTAGATTTCATGGGTCCTTTTCCTTCCTCTCATTCTTTTGAATATATCCTTGTGGTTGTGGATTATGTGTCAAGATGGGTTGAAGTCATCCCCACAAGGAAAAATGATACTCGAACTGTGTGCAATTTTCTAAGAAAAATATTTTTACCAGATTTGGCACACTACGAGTCATCAATAGTGACCAAGGGACTCATTTTATGAATAAACAATTTTTTGCTTTGCTGACAAAATATGGTGTGACTCATAAAACAGGAACACCATATCATGCGCAAACTCAAGGGCAAGTTGAAGTTTCTAACCGTGAATTAAAAAGAATTCTTGAAAAAACTGTTGGAATCTCAAGAAAAGACCGGGCTTTAAAATTAGATAATGCATTATGGGCATACCGAACGGTGTTCAAAACGCCAATTGGAACATCCCCATATAGATTAGACTTTGGGAAAGCTTGTCATTTGCCCGTTGAATTAGAACACACAGCTTTTTGGGCACTAAAAGCACTAAACTTTGAATTAGCCTCTGCTGGTAAAAATAGATTTTTTTAGGTTAATGAGTTGGAAGAAATGAGGTTGGAAGCCTATGAAAATGCAAAACTTTCTAAAGAAAAAACAAAAAAAATGGCATGACAATTTGATCCGACAAAAAAGTTTTAAAATTGGTGATCAAGTGCTTCTTTACAATAGTCGACTCAGGCTATTCCCAGGAAAATTGCAATCAAAGTGGACAGGTCCTTACAATGTAACAAATGTTACTCCATATGGAGCAATTGAAATCCAACAGAACAATGGAGGTGACAATTTTAAGGTAAATGGTCAAAGACTAAAATTGTACTTTGGAGGACATTTTGAGCAACATTCATCGGTCACTTTGATAGACTGATGAATTCCACAGGTAATAAGTCGAGCTGACAACGTTAAACTCAGAACTATAGTGACATACCCGTAGCCATTGAGGGTGAAGCAATGGAGCCTTATATGTCCAACATAGGTGTCACGCCCCGAACCTGGGCCTGGACGTAACACGGCACTCGGTGCCTGAATACATGTGACCGAGCGAACCAACTAGCTGGCTGAATGAACATGTGGTATCATAACATACTGAATGCGGAAGATAAACTAACACATATTGATATACTAAAAGTCTGGATGATATAAATCAAAGTGCGGAGATACTAATACAATTCTGAAACATCTTTGTAGCCAACATAGCTTAATATGAAAAGCCTGCGACTCTGTCTAGCTGTTACTCTAGTCCATGAAGCCTCTATTGAAGTACTGAAAGCACTACCTATCTTTAAATACTGAAAGGCTATAAGGTAATGATAATGCCCCGAAAGAACTGGGGATCACCAAATAGCTGGCACGAGAATCCTAGCGCTCTGCATCGTTGACCTGTAAATCATTACCTGCATTGTGAGATGCAGGGCCCGGGCAAAAGGGACATCAGTACATTTGAATTGTACTGGTATGTAAAGCAACTGAAAGAAAGAATTATAAATGCTAAAACTGAAACTAAGCTGATAACTGAAATGATAACTATTGAAACTGAAACTGAAGTGAGAACTGGTCACTGAACTGATAACCGAAAAGATAACTGATAACTGATAACTGAACTGATAACTGAAAAGATAACTGATAACTGATAACTGAAAAGATAACTGATAACTGATAACTGAACTGAATAAAGGAAGTAAGGTTATGAATACTCCCTCTTCTGAATGATGAACAACCTGTTTATCTGAATATTAAACTGCGGCCTCGGACCCAATATATATATGTGCACAAGCTGCGGCCTCGGGCCCAAGTATACGTATACATAACTGCGACCTCAGGTCCAAAATGCATAAAGCATAAACTACGGTCTCAGGCCCAAAGATGCATAAAGCATAAACTGCAGCCTCAGGCCCAAAGATGCATAAAGCATAAACTGCAGCCTCAGGCCCAAATACAAGTGTTCAACATTCAGGGATTTAAAATCAGGAACTGAGAATCATACTGCAATATATGATAGTGAAATACTAAATCACATTGAGTTACATGATACTGGAATACTGGATCACACTGAGTTACATAATACTGGAATACTGAATCATGATGAGTCACATAATACTGGAATACTGAATAGGACTAGAATGAGACATGTATTCTTGAACTGGTTATGAACACTGAAACTTCGACTGTTTATGACATGCTGAGTAAGCTATACTGAGACTTAGGGACATCAAGCCCAAGTCTATATTGAATACGAACTGAGCTCACAACGTTCGAAATGAAAGTCATGAACGAGTTATGAAGCTAGAGAATAGAAGTTCTACAACTATTCAAGGAACTAGGCTTAACTATATTTCTGAAGCAATTGATACGTCGTAAAAGAAACGTAGTGTAGGGAGAATCATTAAAATTCCCAAACATAGAAAGTTAGCCTCACATACCTTAACTTCCTGCTCTTGAGCATAATACAACATTCGCCAACCCTTCCAACTTCAATCTATATCAATACAAGTCAAAGGGATTCCATATTAGCAATAATTCTCATGTTTTGGTCACTTAAGCATTTTCTCAAATACTTGGTGACATAAAGCTTCATAGCCCTTATTAATGGTGTTTCTAAACCCAATAACCCATTCTCTTGCTCCTAAATAAATTCTAAAGTCTCAAATGGTTATTATCAACATTATTCTTCATCACCCATAAGGTAAACAACACTCTTAACCAATAATCAACACTCAACACCCCAACTCTATAATCGTTCATGCTTTTCTATCAAACTCATCAACTCATATCTCATGAACTAGAGTCTATTACCACTAATTCAATGATAGAATCAATTAGAGAGTGAAGATATTACCTTTTTGACGTTCAATCTTCTTGAATTCGAGTTCTAGGGTTTCTTCTCTTAGCAATGGTGTCCCAATCGAATATCTAATGATATGGAGGGTTTACCCATGTTAATAAGATGTTGGGAAACTTAAATAAACTTAGAATCACCATTAGAACTTACCTTGGATGGTGGAAGGACCCTTAAGGAGTTAGGTTTGTGAGAGCTTCCCTTCCTAGAGCAAGTCTTTTTTGTTTTGGGGCTGTGAGGGACGAAATATAGCTTTAAAACGACCCCCCACTAGCGCGACCGCGCTACTGGAGGCTTGCCCGCGCTAATGACCGCGCTAAACGGCAGTAACACTGCCTCAAAATTAGCGGCCGCGCTACCGGCGCGCATATCGCGTACTGTTCTGTAAAACGCGCATAACTTTTTGCACAGATATCCGTTCGGGCTCCATAATATATCGTTGGAAAGCTATTTAAAGGCCTACAACTTTCGTGCTTTGAGTTTTCCCCAATTCCTTACAAATTTTCACTAAAACTTGCTGGAAGACAGACCTTCTGCAAACTTAGTTGATTTTGTCAAATCTTATGCACCTCACTTTCCATCTTGATTTAAAAACAACTATTTTCACCCACAATCATCCCGCTAGGACTTCATATGTCTAAAACATCAAATTAATACCCATTTAACATATCCATACCTAGTCCGAATGTACGGGGTGTTACAATAGGTTTGATAATTAAATGCTTAATCAATTAATCTGGTCAATATCCAGGTTACTGTACAACCAGGGCATCTCATGAAGGCCTCTACAAAAATAGAGTCACCTACACAGGAGCAACTCCATGGTGACCGGTATGCCTAAGTAACTAGTTGGTCAACCATTTAATGTTTCAAGTCGAATGCTGGCTCAGGTAATTTTTGGTTTATATTTAAACCAGGATCAAATGACTGATAAGGTCTTAAATTAGTCAGTCTGTTACACATAGAACATGTGTAGTCACAGTTTCTTTCAAGCTTTCTTCTGTGATTGTAAATATGAAAGCCAAAAAGATTTTTTATTTTATTTTATATACATTAGTATTAATTTTTTCTTTTCCTTAAATTAATACTTATATATGTATATCTCTTATCACGTGTTTTATCCAGGAGGATGAAACAGCTCACGTGTGGAGGGGGTATATTCTGATGCATTTCTAGTATATGTTATATATGAATCTAATTAATAGATATAATTAATAGATATATATATATATATATATATATATATATATATATATATATATAAAGTTCTATTTTCTTTATATCTTTTTATATAATTATTTTTCTCTCCTCTATCCTATTTGTAGGTTTTTAATTAACAAAATAAACTCTTTACTATATGTCCAATGATTACTTCTTTTCATCTTACCATGTAAATTTCATATCTATGATTTTGATTTTGTGAAAGCAGGAGCAAGCATCTTTATCTCTGGAAATCATTGAAATTGAGAAAAATTATGATTGCAAAATAGGTAGAAACTTGGCTAGAACTTGCTCTAAATGTTTCTCAAGGCGAAATAATAGGTGACACTTAATTTTGGAAAATAAAATAGGCTTTTTTTAATTTACCATTTTCTAGCCTTCTTATTTCCTAACCAAATACATATAAATATTCCATTAGAACCCTTCTTTGAGCCTTTATCCCATTTTTTTCAACACCTTGATCTCTTATAAAGAAGAAGAAAAAGAAAATGTCGAGCACCAAGAAATGTTTGCTCCAAGTTGGAAAGAAATCACTCTAAAAATATCCTTATCCTACCAGCCTGAAGCCTGACATTACAAGCCAAGAAAAGTCCTAGAAAGATTCTAAAAATTAGTGTTGAACCTATATTAGTGGAGAAAAGGAGCAAGCCTATGGGCAAGAGTATAATATTAACTGAATAAGTGATCACAAATCTATAAATTATGAAAGATTCAAGGGAAGAAGATAGCAAGTTCTTGTTGATCAAAGCAGAATTCATAAATAAGGTAAATGATTTGGTGAATTTAAAAAGGTTAATTGCATTGACCATATTGGAGGATATTTATTTTGTATAAATTTTCTATCCTACAATAGTCGTGGATTTTGAAAAATATATTTTTAAAGTATTCTTTTTCCTCGAGGACGAGCAAAAGTTCAAGTATGGGGGTATCTGATGGATATAAATTATTCATGTAATTTCATATGTAAAAAATAAGTTTTTAAAATAAAATATGAATAATAATATCCTATCCTCGCATATTTACTAAAAACTCTTGTAGGAAAAAGAAATTATGAAAAAGGCAAGAGAATGAAGCAAAGCCACAGTTGCACACATCATCGTCATATTCACAAATGTGGAATATACATATGGGCTTATGGAAAGAGATAATTAGAGATGAAAAGGAGTATAGTTGCATATGTGGAATCTATATACGCAAAGGTCACATTCGCATACATGGAACCTACATTTGCAAGTCTAAGTCATGAAGTCAAGAATGGAAGCAAAAGAGTCATAGATGCATGCGTGGAATCTATATTTGCGAAGGTCACATTCGCATACATGGAACCTGCATTTGCAAGTCTAAGTCATGAAGTCAAAAATGGAAGCAAGAGAGTCATAGATGCATGCGTGGAATCTATATATGCAAAGGTCACATTCGCACACATGGAACCTACATATGCAAGACTAACTCATGAAATCAAGAGTGAAGCACAAGTGTCATATTTGCATATATTGAATCTACATACACAAAGGTCACTTGCATACATGGAAGCTACATTTGCAAGACTAACTCATGAAGTCAAAAGTGAAGCACAAGTGCCATAGTTGCATATATAGAATCTACGTACACAAAGGTCACTTCGCATACATGGATATCACATTCGCAAAAGTGGAACATGACAAAAGCTACAAATCTTTTCCTATAAATAGCAAGCTCTCTTTGTATAAGGATATTCAATCTTTGTAAGACAAGAACTAGTCTTGTTCTTTCTTTCTTTTATTTCCTTATTAAAAATATTTCTGGTCTTCCAAATATCCTTTTTAGCTTTTCTTACTCCATAATGGAGTAATTTCTTTCTGTTGGGATAGTTGATGAAGCTTGATATATTTTATAATATTATCTTAGTTTTTATATATTCTTGGTTTGAAACTTTTTATTTACATTTCATACTGTGCTGAAATGATAGTTTTTAATTACTCTATCATCACATCTATATATTTTAGCTCTAAGTTATTCATATATTAATTTTGTAATTCTCGCGGAGCAAAAATACTATATAATAACTGATTAATAAAATAGTAATGTGAAAGTAATTCAGTAAACTATATCTCAAATCTATAGCGGATGGGTCGTGGATTGGGCTAATTCAACCCTAATATTGGGCCGGGAGAGTTAAGGAGCATTGGGCCAAAAGGGAGAGAGGTTAGGTTACCTAGTCCAGTAGTATTTTGTATTTCAGTATTGCTATTTAGGTATATTCTAGAAGGAGGGCACGTGTTATTCTTCTTATTAGTTTGTTGGGATTGATGTCACTAGTTTCTCTTTAAGTACCTGCAAACATAATTGTAATAGTTGTCGATTGTTATGAATTTATCCGTTTAGTTTATTTTTCTTCATTTTTCATTACTGTTCTATTGAGCTATCGAATCTCAATCACTACATTTGGTATCGGAGCCTTCGGTTCTGGCAACCATGGTTGACAAAATTGAGAATCAAGTCAGTGATGACCCCGTTAAGAGAATGGAATCGCGACTCCAGTTTTGTTAAAGAAAGCAACAGAAGATTTGAGCAGATGGATGAAAGGCAACAAAGTTTTGAGTCAAAAATGGCAGACTTTGCTGCATCTCCGAAAAGGGAAGAAATTCTTCTGCGAATAGTCTCCGATAGACAGCAATCATCGATGCCTACGGTGCAGCCACAGTTAGCGGTTTCTCAAGCGGGAACCATCATGGAAATCGGTAACTCTTCAGTTGGAGGAAACTCAAAATTCAACACTCCTCCCCTCACTCCTAATTCAGTCGCGGGTCCCGGAGCGATGTTGGCGACGACTATGTGCCACACTCCATGAACCCTTATGCTGGCAACACTACAGAGCCTACCTCTAGGGCACCTTTAAACCCAATTGCCATCCCTTTTAGACCCACAAACCATACCCCTATATACAGAAACCATTGCTTTTTAGCCTATAACCTTCCCTCAAGGCACCTTTCAAGTTCCATCGGTTCCGTTTGGGTCATTTAACGCGATGCAGTTGGGCTGGGTCCCATAGACGCATAATGGTCCGAATCCTAATTGGTTGAGCTCTTGGTTTTCTAAGGCCGAATTCTCATGACGAAAACAACCCTAAGGGTCGGATTCGACGTTGTCAGAAGTTTTTCGAGCTTTATCATGTTCCGAAGGAAGCAAAAATGTACTATATGGCCATACACTTAAAAGGACCATGTTGATAATTGGTTTCATAGTTATATGTTAGACCATGGAGGTAAGGGTTGTTGGGGCCTTATTCTGTTGGGATCTTTGGAGTGATTTTATTTTGTTTCTCACACAATTTACGTTAGTTGTATGAGGCCTCTTTTTATCTCGCATATTTGTGTACCCATATCTTACACATCTGGTCCACAAAATTCTGGGACCTACACAGTTGTGAGACAAAAAAGAGGCCTCACACAACTAGTGTAAGTTGTGTGAAGCACAAAATAAAATTTTTCGGATCTTTGCCAATGATTTGGTAATAATATGACTATCAACATTGTGAGGGAGTTCAATCGGTTAGATCAATTGTCTAATGTGGAGAGTTGTCAACGTAAATTTGAGGAGTTACGTTGCCTAATGGTTACCATTAATCTGGCTTTACACGAACCATACCTCGTCACCTGCTTTATAGGTGGTTTGAAGTCTGACATTATGTCCTTGGTCCAAATTGCTAATCCTAAAACATTAATTGATGCCTATACTTGCGCCAAATTGCACGAGCAATCCCTTATACAGGCAAATCACTGCACAATTGTGGCCTAAAATTGCTTACCCTAGCTCGAGATTCTCAAGCACCACAAAACCCCCAAAAATTGTTACCACCAAACCATCAACATCAAAGAAGTTAACATGTAACATGCCAAATTAGGGAGAGGGGTAACTTTATAATTTCAATTAGTAGTTACAGATATTAGATAGAATTTTGTACTTTAAAATTACTTGTAAGTTTCTTTTCTGGATCATGAAATAGATTTACTGTCTCCTCTCATTCTCTCTTTCTCTTTTATAAAATTCTGTTGCAAATTCTGTTCAAGAACTTTTCTTTGTTGTGAGTTCTTTAGGAATTGCAAAAGCTGGTCTCTGTTTCTCTGAAACACTGTTAAGCGGTTACAATTTGGTACCAGAGCCAGCCACTCCTTAGAATCCAATCATGGGTAATGGTGCAAAATACAATGAGTTGCGGCGTGAGGTTGATGGACTCGGTGAACAGATGAAGGCTTTGAACGAGAAACATGATAAATCCATGGAGGAATTTCGACAGATGTTCTTGGCCATGGGAAATAGTCGAAAATCTCCAATTAGAGCAGAGGAAGTTGGCACTTCAGAAACTGGGGGTTCCGCAGCATCTCATTATCGAGCCAATACAAGGTACTCACGTATTGATTTTCCTAGGTTCAATGGTGAAGATTTGAGGGGTTGGGTTTACAGATGTGAGCAGTTTTTTGAGGTGGATGATACACCAGATGATATGAAGGTGAAGGTTGTTGCAGTTCATTTAGAGGGGCGCGCTTTACATTGGCATCAGATGTATATGAAGACCAGATTTTCTCATGAGTTTCCAGAGTGGGAAGAGTATGTTCGAGCTTTGCGACATCGATTTGGTGCTTCTACTTATCTTGATCCTATGTCTGAGTTGGTGGCGTTAAGACAAACAGGTACTGTGCAAGACTTTCTTGATCAATTTGATGAGTTGTTGAATGGAGTAGAACTAACAGAAGATCAGGCTATTAGTTGTTTGTTTGCTGGGTTGAAACCTGAAATATCTGTGCAAGTAAGACTGTTAAATCCAAGAATATTGATGAAAACCTACACAGCCAGGCCAAATTAGTAGAAAAATCCTTGAGTCTTCAAAGAACCAGTAATTCATCTTATTCCAAAGCCAATTCTTCCATACTACCCAATCCAAAACCTGTTTTCAACCAATCTCACAAACCAAACCCAATTAAGAACGTCCCTACCAAAACCTTCAATAAACCCACTCGACTGCTAACTGGTGCTGAAATGGATGAAAAGAGGTCTAAAGGATTGTGTTATTGGTGTGATGAGAAGTATGTGCCAGGACACAACTGTAGGAAAGGAAGATAATTGTATCTATTGGAGGCTGAGGAAGAAGAAGATCAGCATGAAGATTTCCATGAAGTTGAGGAATAAATCACAGAGGAAGGGGAAGAGTTACTGAAGAGCCCTCAAGTCTCAGTTCATGCCATATCTGGAGCTCATGATTATAGAACTATGCGAGTTAGGGGATCGGTCAAAGGAAAGATAGTGCACATCCTCATTGACACAGGTAGCACCCATAATTTCTGGGATCTTGATGCTGCAAAGAGGTTAGGGTGTCCTTTGAAAGTCATTCCCGCTGTCTCAGTTGCAGTTGCTAATGGAAGCAAGATTAGCAGTTCTCATGTGTCTGGGGGATTTTCTTGGAAAATGCAAGAGGTAGAATTTTCCACTGATGTACTAATATTACCATTAGGGGGATATGATGTAGTTTTGGGAATGCAATGGTTGGTTACACTGGGTGATATCAAATGGAATTTCAGGCAGCTCAAAATGGAGTTTTTGGTGGGGAAACAGAAAGTATCATTAAGGGGAAGTCAACCTCCTGAGAATCAATGGGTGGACAACAAAAAATTGCAGAAGTTGATACAAAAACCAGCCCAATTATCCATGATGGCAGTCACAATGGTGAAACTCAGACAGCCTGCTGCTCATACATTGTAAAATCAGGAGATGGGTATTCCAATTGATGTGAAATCCCTTATTGATAAATACTCTAAGGTTTTCAGTATTCCTACTATCTTGCCACCACATAGAACACATGATCATAAAATCATTCTGAAAGAAGGACTTCTCCTATCAATGTAAGACCGTGCAGATATCCAACTATTCAGAAAGATGAGATTGAAAAGCAAGTCCGAGAGATGCTTGATTCTGGAGTAATTAGAACAAGTGTGAGTCCTTATTCATCACCAATTGTGATGGTTAAGAAGAAGGATGGATCATGGAGGATGTGTATAGACTATAGGGAATTGAATAAAGCCACTGTCAAGGACAAATTCCCTATACCTGTGATAGAGGAGCTACTTGATGAACTGGGAGGAGCGCAATACTTCTCTAAATTGGATTTGAGATCTGGGTATCATCAAATAAGGATGGCTAATGATGATATAGAGAAGATAGCATTTCGGTCACACCACGGGCACTATGAATTCGTGGTGATGCCGTTTGGACTAACAAATGCACCATCCACTTTCCAGAGTTTAATGAACCACATTTTTCAGCATTATCTTAGAAAGTTTATTCTGGTGTTCTTTGATGATATTCTAGTCTACAGTTCTTCTTGGAGCAATCATTTAGAATATTTGGAGCAGACATTCAAGATATTGGAAAATAATTGCTTATATGTCAAACTCAGTTTGTGTTCTTTTGCTCAGAATGAAGTGGAGTATTTAGGCCACGTTATATCTTCTAAGGGAGTATCTGTTGATCCTAAAAAGATAGAAGCAATGCAAACTTGGCCTAGGCCTAAGACAGTTAAAGAATTAAGGGGTTTTCTAGGTCTCTCGGGGTATTATAGGAGATTTATAAAAGGATACGGCATTATGGCTAGACCTTTGACTAACTTATTGAGAAAGGAGGCATTTGGGTGGTCAGATGAAGCTGATATTGCATTTCAGAAACTAAAAGAAGCCTTGGCTTCTCCACCTGTTCTAGCAGTGCCAAATTTTACTCTGGAATTTGTCATTGAAGCTGGTGCATGTTCAACCGGAGTAGGAGCTGTGTTGATGCAAAAAGGACATCCCCTGGCTTTCATGAGTAAAGCTTTGGGACCAAGGTATTCATCCCTATCTGTCTATGAGAAAGAAATGTTGGCAATTGTGATGGCTGTGCAAAAATGGAGGCCCTACTTAATAGGACGCCATTTTGTCATCAAAACTGATCATCGGAGCTTAAAATACTTGATGGAATAAAGGATTACCACTCCTAGCCAGAAAAAGTGGTTGACTAAGCTCATGGGGTATGACTACTCTATGGTTTATAAGAAGGGGAGTGAAAATCTTGCTGTAAATGCTTTATCAAGAAGGTCTGATCAACCACCCCAACTGCATGATATGTCAGTAATTACTGGTCATCTTTTACAGCAGGTAAAGGACTCTTATAGCAATGATGAACATATCTTGAGGATATTACGAGAATTATCTGTTGATAGTTCCTGTAAACCTGGTTATATATTGAGAGATGGCTTGTTATACAGAAAAGGGAAGTTGGTGATTGGGCACATAGATGAACTGAGAGAGCAATTGATGCAAATTTATCATGATAGTCCTATCGGTGGATGATGATAGGCTATAATTGCGTATTTTAGTCGCTTATTACACTCTAATTTACTCCACTTTAATTGAGTTTGAGTTCAAATGATAGTGAATTGCACTTAGTACGTGTTGTATGCCTTGCAGGAAGTGATCCTGAGCTCAAAATTTAATTTGGAGCTAAATTGATCAATTTGGAGCTTTGAAGTCTGAGTAAAAGCCCAATACATTAAGCCGGGATCGTGTTCGGAGGTCGTGTACCAAGTCCGGATGTTAAAAGAGGACGAAATAAGTTCACTCTGAGAAAATTACACTGCCGCGCCGCATGGGGCGCTGTAAGGCGCGGCGCAGCAGTGTAAAATGCTGCCTGATGCGAAAAGTTGAGGCTGCTGATAAAATGCACTAACGCGCCGCGTGGTGCGGCGCAGCCTGCGGCACGGCTGTTCAACTTTTACAGAGCGAAGTCCTAGTTCGCGCAGGAAAGGGTTTTTTTGTCTGGGCCCGACCCTACTTGGTATAAATACATGTAAAAACGCTATTTTGAGAGGGTTGGACATACTTTTGACACAGATTGTACCTAAGGAGGCAGAGACACTATTTTAGGGTTAGACAACACCCTTGGAGGCAAGAACACGCTAGGAGCAAGGCGGCGAATTCTTCTACGAGTTTTTCCTTCCTCTTCCTATTTTTCATTGTTGGTTATGACTTTTAGTATTGTAGTTTTACATGCTATTATGAATAACTAATTTGTTATCTAGGGTTTTGATGGAACCTTTTGTAGGATAAATTCTTGTTATTCTTATATAATTGAGCCGTAGTATTTTCTCTATTTGTTCAACTACGTGTTTGTTGTAGTTAATTGACAGGATCCTCAATTAGCTGTGCCTATTTAGTGTGCATAACTCGGGAGAGAGTGCATATTTAGGTAGTTGTTGAACAACATCACTCCCAAAATATAAGAGGGATCTATAACTGCGGGTTTAAAGGCGGGATTAGGGATAACGAAGCCTTGGGTGCAATCTAAAGTGAGTTGTAATAAACAAAGCCAGCTAGCGTAACTCGGGAGAGTGCGTCTAGTAAATTGTGGTAATTACTCGGGAGAGAGTTACGACAGTCAGAGCGCTCATGATCGGTAGAGAATACTTAGGCGAAAATTTATAGAAAACGTAGCGGGAAGGATTTCGATAATTGGGGAAATCATAACTCTAGACCTCCTTAATCTTGACTCCAATCATTTTCCTTGTTAATTGATAGTTTTACGGTTTTCTAGATTTGTTAGTTAATTAGATAAAAATAAATATTATAATTCTTATAATTAGAAAATTGTTTGGACTTGTGTTTCTTAGCAATATTGAACAACTATAGCTAAGCCTTAGTTCTTTGTGGGATTCGACTCCGGACTTGTAAATCGGATTATATTTGCAACGACCGCTTAGTCCCTTTTATAAGGCATAGTTGGGCGTGATCAGTGGACACTCAGGTATGGAAGCTACATTAAAGAGGCTAAAACTGATCTTCTATTGGAAGGGTATGAAGAAAGAAGTGCATAACTATGTTAGAGAATGTGTACTGTGTTAGCAGAACAAAATTGAGCATGTGGCATCTCCTGGTTTGCTACAACCACTACCATTTCCTGAAAGAATTTGGCACGACATTAGCCTCGATTTCATTGAAGGACTTCCCAAATCCCATAATAAGTCTGTTATTTTGGTGGTAGTAGACAGACTAAGTAAATATTCTCACTTCATGGGGCTATCTCACCCTTACACAGCAATTGATATAGCCAAGCTGTTTCTGGACAATATATACAGATTACATAGATTGCCCCAAACAATTGTTAGTGACAAAGACATTGTGTTCTTAAGTAAGTTCTGGCAAGAGTTGTTTAGCATGCAAGGTGTGGCATTACATCACTCGTCAGCCTACCATCCTCAGAGTGATGGACAAACTGAAGCTGTGAATAAATGTTTGAAGGGATACTTAAGATGTATATGTGATGATAGACCGAATGAATGGGTTCAGTGGTTATCATTGGCAGAGTGGTGGTACAACACCAATTTTCACTCCTCTATTCAAATGACACCTTATGAGGTGGTATACGGACAGCAACCTCCTTTACATATTCCTTACTTTCCACAAGGTTCCATGATTGAAGCTGTAGATAGAAGCTTGCAAGCTAGGGAGGAAACTATCAGACTACTGAAACATCATCTGATCATGGCTCGATAACGAATGAAACATCAAGCTGATAAGAGAAGGTTTGAGAGGGAATTTATTGTAGGTGATCTTGTGTATGTAAAGTTACAGCCTTATAGGCAGGTATCCTTGAGGGGACAATCCTACCAGAAGCTTGGTCCTAAGTACTTTGGTCCTTTTCCAGTTATTAAAAGGATTGGTAAGGTAGCTTATCAGTTGGAATTGCCTTCACATGCTAAGATTCATCATATGTTTCATGTGTCACAACTGAAGAAGAAGATTGGCAACAAACATGCTGTCCCTCACCTTCCAGTCTCTCTTTCCAAACATGGTCATGTTATACTAGAGCCTGAAGCTGTTATAGACAGAAGAGTTGTGCCCAAGAACAATCGTGCAGTCACACAAGTCTTAGTGAAGTGGTTTAATTGTGCTCCTGAAGATAGCACTTGGGTATATCTTCATACACTCCAACAGCAATTTCCTTTGTTTAATCTTTGAGGACAAGGATTCTTAGGGAGGGAGTAGTTGTAACATGCCAAATTAGGGAGAGGGGTAACTTTGTAATTTTAATTAGTAGTTACAGATATTAGATAGAATTTCGTACTTTAAAATTATTTGTAAGTTTCTTTTCTGGATCATGAAATAGATTTACTGTCTCCTCTCATTCTCTCTTTCTCTTTTATAAAATTCTGTTGCAAATTCTGTTCAAGAACTTTTCTTTGTTGTGAGTTCTTTAGGAATTGCAAAAGCTGAACTCTGTTTCTCTGAAACACTGTTAAGCAGTTACATAACAATTGAACAAATGATAAGTGCCATGAAATTTTTTTTTCCGGGAAATAAATGTAAGCCACACTTAACGCAATGGAGGGTGAGGAATTTTGTGATGCGGAGGAAAAGTTGTTGAATCTGAAGGAGGAGAGGCACAAGAAGCCCAAGAGGCAGAGTTCTTAGTCAATGCCATGTTGGGCCATGATAAGGCCCCATCTACAGTGAGAATAGTGGGATGGGCTAAGTGACACAAATTGTTAATTCTGATAGACAGTGGGTTTGTAAACCCACAAGTGTCTAAAGAAATCTCAGCCCCAATCAAAGAATTAAAGAGGTCCATGACGGGTGAAAGTGGCTAATGGGGAACGGGTGTCGTGTACTTTTGCTTGGAAAATGCAAAATGAGGAATTTGAATTTGATACAGGATTACTTAAGGTAGGAGGTTAAGTATGGATTGGATTGCTACAGTGGCTCCTATCCTATTAACTACAAGGCCCTTGGGCATTTTATTCTACAATAATGGTAAAGTGCTTCAATTTTTGGGCCATACTGTTCCAGATCCATTATCTACTGTGAAGGCTAAAAAAATCAATGCATTTGTGCATAAAAGTTAGTGTTGTTACATGGCCCAACTTCTTATGGTTGCAGCTAGCTCGGAGGCAGAATCAATTCCTAACTGCATTCAAAAACTATTGAGTCGCTACAGTGGACTATTTCAAGAACCTAAGGAATTACCCCCCAAAAAGGGATTGTGATCACACGATTGAGTTTTTGCCTGTGGAAAAAACTAGTCAATTTAAGGCCTTATCGTTATTCTTTTGAGCAAAAGAATGCGATAGAGGAGGTTATTCCGGAGATGTTACAAGCTCGAACAGTGACTACAAGTGTATTTTCTTTTGCTTCTCTGGTTTTATTGGTCAAAAAGAAGGATGCCAGTTGGAGATTATGCGTGGATTACAAGAAACTGAAGGAGCTTACAGTTAAAAACAAATATCTTATGCCGGTGGTAGAAGATCTTTTGGATGAACTCAATAGGGCCACATATTTCTCCAAGATTCACTTACGGTCGGGCTATCACCAGATTACGAAGAAGGAAGGAGATCAAATAACCCCAAAATAACTTTCAGGACTCATCATGGATAGTTTCAAGTCATGCCATTTGAGCTCACCAACGCCCCAGCCACGTTTCAGGCCTTGATGCACAAGTTTTTTTGCCCGTACCTCAGAAAATTTGTGTTAGTTTGCTGTGACGACCCGGCCGGTTGTCTTAAGAATTTACGTCCCTATCCCCTATAAACGACTTCCCCTAAGTTCATTTCGGCTATTTTGGTTTGCCGGGACGTTCGGTGTTGAGTTTCGGAAAGTTTTGGGACACTTAGTCCCTAAATGAGAGCTAAAGTGTTGAAAAATGGTCCGTAGTCGGAACAGTGTGAAGACGACCTTGGAATGGAAATACGATGGTTCCGTTAGCTCCGTAGGTGATTTCGAGGTTGGGAGCGTGTTCGGAATGTATTTTGGAAGTCCGTAGCTCATTTAGGCTTGAAATGTCGAAGTTTGAATTTTTGAAGTTTTCGGTCCGATAGTGAGTTTTTGATCCGGGGGTCGGATTGGAATTTCGGAAGTTTCAGTAGCCCCGTCATGTCATTTGGGATGTGTGCGCAAAATTTCAGGTCATTCGGACGTGTTTTGGTTAGGTTTTTTATCGAAAGCGTGTTTTGATGGAAATTGAAGTTCTTAGGCTCAAATCCTTGTTTAATTCGAGTTTCCGGTATTGTTTTAGGTGGTTTAAGGATTGGTACAAGTTTGAATAGTGTTATGGGATATGTCCGTAGGTTTGGTTGGGGTCCCGGGGGCCTCGGGTGTGTTTCGGATGCTCAACGGAGCATTTTGTGTTGTTAAAAATTGCAGAAAAACTGAACTCAGCTGTTGCAGACTTTTCCTCTTCGCGATCGCGGCCTCCCTCTCGCGTTCGCGTAGTGTAATCTTGGGGGAGGCCAGTTCCTTCATCGCGTTCGCATAACATTACCCGCGTTCGCGTACCTATGCCAGTTCGTTCTTCGCATTCGCGAGCGCTTTCACGCGTTCGCGTAGAGCAGCTCCTGGATCTCAGCATTTTCCTTAATCGCGATCGCGTTACAGACCACGCGTTCGCGTAGCTTTAAAGTCCCAGGCCTTCGCGTTCGCATCCTACCCCTCGCGATCGCGAAGGGCATTTTTGACATCTTCCATTTTTCTTCTTCGCGAACGCGAGCAAATCCCCGCGTTCGCGATTCATTGAATGTCTGGGCAGTATTTAACATTTCAAAAACGAGGGTTAGCCATTTTTATCAAAATACAAGCTTGGGAGCTCGGTTTTGGGAGCAATTTCGAAGGTTTTACGAGGGCAACGATTGGGTAACGATTCTCTACTCCCTTATGCTTAAAACCCACTAATCTAATCACGAATTCTTCCTTAATTTCTGATATTTGAATGAAAAATGGGGAAAACTTCATAGACCAAACTATTGAGTTTTGAGTGGGTGTTTGACCTCCGATTTGGGAGATTTTTATATGGTTAGACTCGCGAGAGTACGAGGGTTCTGAAAATGTGAAAATTATTCGATTCCGAGACGTTGGACTAAAGGGCATTTTGGTCATTTTACCTAATTTCGCGCCTTAGCTTGAATTAATTAGTAGAATCAGTTGCTTACGATGTTATTTACAACGTGTAATTGAATTGAATAGATTTGGGCCATTTGGAGTCGGATACTCGTGGCAAAGGCGTGGTTTCTAGTTGGTTTTGAGCCGGTTCGAGGTAAGTGGCTTGTCTAACCTTGGGGGACCTCTTCCCTTAGGATTTGTTATTTGTTATTTTGAGTGCCTTGTACGCGAGGTGACGAGCGCGTACTTGAGCCAATTGTTGAAAATCCGATTTTACTTAAGATATTGAGATTGAGTTTCTTTCATATTTGTTTTATTCTACTTGCAATTATAACCTGTGCTAGTTTAGGGAAGCATGTTTAGTTGATTTAACTTGCCTAATTGCTTAAGTTGTCTTGACTGTACTACGTGAAGCATGTTAGGTCAGTACTACCTGTTGCTTGTCTTTTGTACTTCATTTCTGTGTATCTTCTGGTTGTGATTGCGCATTTATATTGGGACTACGGATGTGGGATTCCGGTAGCTCCCCCCTTTGTTGTTTACCTTGGGACTACGGGTTCGATTCCCGGTAGATCCCCCCTGCACTTTACTTTGGGACTACGGGTTCGATTCCCGGTAGATCCCCCTGCATTTTTACTTTAGGACTGCAGGTTATATTCCCGATAGATCCCCCTGCATATTGATGGTTGGACTACGGGACGGTATTCCGGGAGATCCTTCGGATTTATATATGTGATGGACTACGGGACGGTATCCCAGGAGATCCACTGGACAGTTGAGAAAAAGGGCTACAGGACGGTATCCTGGGAGATCCTCATTGTTATCACTGGTATTGAGCTGTACATATTCCGTGTTTATTCTGTTCTTTGTGTAGTTGTTGTTGCCTTGTTTAACCTGTCTTATCTCACTGTTGTACTCATTATTACTGTCAGTTTTTCATACTGTTAATTTATTATTATATTTTATCTCAGTAGGGCCCTGACCTTCCTCGTCACTACCCAATCAAGATTAGGCTTGGCACTTACTGAGTACCGTTGTGGTGTACTCATGCCTTTCCTGCGCATGTTTTTCATGTGCAGATCCAGGTACCTCCACTCAGGCGCACTATCCTTGAGGCGGGGAGAGCTACGGAGACTTCGAGGTATATCTGCAGCGTCCGCAGACCGAAGAGTCTCCTTCCTTATTCTATCTGTAGTGTTTAGATTCTATCATACTTTTAATGTAGACATTCTGGAGATTAGAGCATTTACAGTATTTCTATTAGCCAGTGATTCCCCTGAGTTTTCAGGTTTTGGGATGAGATTGTAGACTTCCGCATTCTGTTTTTGAGTTGTATATGCCAAGTGGCACATATATACCGTTTTCTTCTAGCTTTGCTTAATTTAGTTAAATGTTTCCGCAAGTTATATTAATTTTCGCATTGTTAGGCTTACCTAGTTGTAGGAACTAGGTGCCATCACGACATGTTCATGGAGGGTGAACTGGGGTCGTGACATTTGCTTTGACGACATCCTAGTCTATAGCGCAAATTTACCTAATCATGTTGGTCACCTACAGTTGGTATTCGATCGTTTAATGGCCAACCAGTTATTTTGCTAAGAGAACCAAATGCAATTTTGCTCAACAGAAAGTTGAATATCTTGGCCATATCATATTTGGTCAAGATGTTAGCACTGAGGTGCAAAAGTAAAGGTCATGCTAAATTGGACTTTGCCCAAATCACTTTAGGAGCTGAGGGGATTTTTAGGTTTAACCAGGTATTATCGAAGGTTTATTAAGGATTTTGCTATCATAAGCCAGCATATAACAAAACCTGTTAAAGAGTGGAAATTTTTTGTGGACTTTGGAGGCTACACAGGCATTTGAAGAGCTTAAGCAAACTATGGTAAGGGCACCAGTCCAAGCACTACCCAACTTCTCCATTCCTTTTTTAGCAAAAGTTGACGGAAATTAGGGATGTTTTGATGCAAAATGGACAACCCATTGCTTTCCTCGGTCAAGCCTTAAGTTCAAGGCATTTTGGGATTTCAACATATGAAAAAGAATTAATTGCCTTGTTGCACGCGGTGTAAAACCAAAATGGATCACAGCTATTATTTAGAGCTATGAGGGTGATAATTAGGCTCAAGAATTGATCACGGATATTAAACTCCAACACGAAATTCTTCGCCACCAAGGAAGGGTATGGATAGGTAACAGTGGCCAGTTAAGACAGAAACTCATTTTGGAATTCATGCGACTTCTTGGGGTGGGCACTCGGGCATAAATTCCACTTATCAACGCATCAAAAATGTGTTCAATTGGCCAAATTTTATACAAGAGATCAAGGATTACAACTCAAATTGAAGCTCGGCTGTACCTACCACCCTCAAACCCACTTTTGAGCTCATAGCGCAAAGAAAATTGGACTCCGTGGACCAAACGCTTAATTAAAGAGAGGCAATTGATTAACAAAATTCTTCAAGACAATCTCACAAAAGCTCAGAGTCAGATGAAGTCATATGTGCCGAAGTCGGGGACCGGGTGTTCCTAAAGTTGCAGCTTTACCGTCAATCATCAGTGGCAGTCAGAAAGAAGCTGAAGCTATCCGCCAAATTATATGGCCCATATGAAGTAATCAGAAAGATTGAAAAAGTCAGCCAACTCAAAAATTCACCCCATTTTCCATGTCTCGAAGGTTGGAGATAAAGTATTTGCCCCTTTTTTGTACTGATGATGGCCAGATTTGCGTGATAATGGCTAAAAGAGGAAATCGTCCAGTAACACAAGTGTGCTCGTGCAATGGGTGAATTTATCTCTACATGGGAGGATTATGCATGCATGGAATGTAGCGGATGGGTCGTGGACTGGGCTAACTCAAATCCGATATTGGACTGAGAGAGTCAAGGAGCATTGGGCCAAAAGGGAGATGGGTTGTGTAAATTTTAAAAATAGCCCGATTCAAAAATAGCCCAATTTCAAAAGTAATCGAAATTTAGCCACTTTTTATATAAAAATAAATCTGAGCGAAAATACTGCTCAAAACCCGGAAAATACTCCAGTATGTTATGCTGGAGTTCCAACATAAGTATACTTGAACTCCAGCATATTATACTGGAGTTCCAGAATAAGTATGCTGGAACTCCAGCATAATATGATGGAGTTCCAGCATAAGTACACTAGAACTCCAGCATAATATACTGGAGTTCCACCAAGTATATTGGTCCAGTATATTATACTGGAGCCAGCAAAGTATACCGGTCCAGCATAATATGCTGGAGTTCATACACAAGTGCACCGAACTCCAGTATATTATGTTGTACCGGTCTCTATTGCAGCAAAATAGTGGCTATTTTTCATTGACTTGGTAAACGCTAGCGATTTTTGATTGACCAATCCGAAAACTGGCTATACCGTGCTATTTTTACAGAGGAGTTAGGTTACATAGTCCACTCCAGTAGTATTTTGTAATTTCAATTTTGCTATTTAGGTATATTCCAGAAGGAGGGCACATGTTATTCTTGGGTTTGTTACCATTGATGTCACTATGATGTCACAAGTTTCTCTCCAAACGGAATTGTAATAACTATCGATTGTTATGAATTTATCCGTTTAGTTTGTTTTTCTTCATTAATTTTCCATTGAGCTATCGAAGCTCAACCACTACAAAATCAGCCTCTACACGAAAACAACGAATTTTCAAACTATTTTAAGGGGGTGGCTATCACCGATGCAGATTATTGATGGAGAATCACAATTTTTCCAATTTGCGAGATCATAATATTAGCTACTAATAAAACATGAATTAGCTACGGATAAATTATGTAGCGAAAGCAAATTCCATTGTTAATCTTACTTGGTGACAGATCAACGAGAGATTATCAAAAAAAAAATTTGTTAACTAGGAGCAATTTAGCAACAGATTAGCGATGAAGTTCATAGCAATTCTAGTTTTTCTAGTAATGACATGAAAGCAGATTAATCGACAGAGAGACTCGGGAATCAAGTAATCAGTCATGGCTACCTGGAACAAAACCAAGTAGCCGACCTCAGGAGCGGATGTATGTGGAGCTAAGCGGTGTCACGCGACACCACTTCGTCAAAATCTTTTACGAAATATATCTAATAATATTGTACAGGTATAATAACACAAAAAAAAATGACACCACTTGACATATATTATTTCTTGGCACACTGTTAAGGTCCTAATTCTTTTCTAAGAGGCCAAAGGTTCAAACCACAACTAGATCATATTTTTTTCAAGTATTTGAGAGCTTTTATTGTTAAAAATCGTGGTGAGGTAAAATTGAACTCACAACCTTTTCTAACTTAAGACTCTATAAACTAATGGACTAAGGTTATTTATTGTTGAGTAATACGACAATTAATACTTATTCTCTGTTCTTCTATAAATATCGACATCGCTTCCGAAAAATCCTGCGAATGCCCCAGTCCGACCTGCTGGCACAAGGAGCAGAAGAAGCGTTTTGATAGGCTAAGAATCCTAGGTCCTCTTGTGTTTGCTAATGCAACTTTATGAGCAGATATGTTAAGAACTACTGTCCCCCTAGATAAATTTTGGAATGCAATACAATTTATGTGGGAACAATTTTTGTACTAAATAGGAGCAGCGGTCCACTAACTGTGTAAAACTTTTACCATGGATTAATATATTACTAGCATATCCATTTCACAAGAGAAAAAAAAAAGGTGAGAAGAGTAAAATAAGTATAACCTTAGGATGATTTCGGCAACATATATTTACTAGAGTCAACTCCTCCTAAATTCACCTAGAGTGAAAATAACATTCTAACGTTCCACAGCTTCCAACAAATTCGTGGGAAAAGAATATTTCATTTTGACAGTACTCTTTTCTTTTTTAGAAGGGAAAATGCTATGCTCCAAAAGTAAATGTAACAAATGAATGGTTGTGCTTATAGTGCCTTACTTATTCATAAGCTTCACTTCAATTCTTGTAATATATATGATTAAACACATTTGACCTCAAGTAGTAGAATTGTATATTTATGGCCCCTTCATTAAGGATTTGTGTTTTTGGTACTTACTCATTGTTTAGAGTAAAAACAAATAGAAATTTGGGGTTTGTTAGTAGAGAGACCAAGAACACATAATTTAATAAATTGAAGATTAAATATGTTTCGTCAAATATTACAAGAATCACAACATCGAATTTGGTATTCCCTCCGTTCCAGTTTAAGTGAACATATTTCCTTTTTAGTACGTTCCAAAAAAATGGCCCATTTTTTAAATTTGGTAACAGTTTAGCTTAAGTTTACCATTCTACCCTTAATGAAAAGCTTTTATAACCACACAAATACTCTGGGGTCCTTTTGACTTATTTAGGACCATAAATTCCAAAAGTCTTTATTTTATTTTTTTAAATTTCGTGCCCATTCAAACAGGTTCACATAAGTTGGAACGGAGGGAGTAATATTTAAGGTATCGTGTCACGACCCGGATTTCTCACCCTCGGGAGTCGTGATGGCGCCTACTAGTGAAAGCTAGGCAGGCCAACCAATTGAATTATTCCCCTGATTTCCGTTTTTAATTCAGTAACAATTTAGAACCAACAATTAATAAACAACATAATTTAATAGGCGGAAGACTAAATTTCAAGTTTTAATAGTGCTACCAATATCAGTCCACAACAACCTACCCAATGCTGGTGTCACAACTTCACAGACTGTCTGGGAGTACTACAAATAAAGGTCTGAAAGAAATAACACAACTCTGTCTCTGGAAATACATGAAAGAAACAGGAATAATAGATAGAAGGAGACGCCGAGGCCTGCGGACGTCTGCAGGACTACCTCGGGTCACCTGATGAACACGAAACAGCTATCTCACTGCGGTCCGTAATCTACAGCACTGGGATCTGCATAAAAGAGTGCAGAGTGTAGTATTAGCACAACCGACCACATGTGCTGGTAAGTGCCTAGGCTAACCTCGGCGAAGTAGTGACGAGGCTAGGACCAGACTACCAAAATAAACCTGTGTTGTTAAATCATATACAGCGGAACAATACAAGTAGAAATGCACAGCTAAGGATGGGAGGGGGAAGCATGCTGCGGGGACATCGAATAATAACATAAAAACAACGAATAAATATAAGGATCACCACAGTTCAATTGAAGATAGGAAGGGGGATCATGCTGCAGGGTACAACAAGTATCAACAGAAAACCAACAATCAAATATAGAGAAACCATAACTCGGTTATCAATAAAAATCACGAAATCAAAGACACGTGCACGGCATCACCCTTCGTGCTTTAACACTCTCTCACCAAAACAATGCACGGCATCACCCTTCGTGCTTTAACACTCTCTCACCAAAATAATGTACGGCATCACCCTTCGTGCTTTACACTCTTCCTCGCCCAAGCAACAATCACAAAGCAATTTGGACAAGGGAATCAATAACATCACAATAAAATCAAGTAACTACAGGAAATCAGTAAGTAAGCGTAAAGAGCACCATAACTCAATTACCAGTAAAATCAGGAAAATCAAGGACAAGTGCACGGCATCACCCTTCGTGCTTTTACTCTCGTCCTCACCATGAAAATCAGTATAATTGGCACGGCATCACCCTTGCTTTTACCTCACATAATCACTCATATAAAGGCACGGAATGGTACATCGTGTGGCACGGCATCACCCTTCGTGCTTTTACACTCTTCCTCACAAAATCATACACGGCATCACCCTTCGTGCTTTAACACTCTTCCTCACCCAAACAACAAACACAAACAATAAGGGCAAGGAATTAAATAGAATCACCATAAAATCCCGACAAGGGAACAACATCAATATCGACAACATCCCGGCAAGGGTACAATATTAAAAGCAACAACATCCCGGAAAGGGAACAACATCAATATCAACAACATCCCGGCAAGGGTACAATATTAAAAGCAACAACATCCGGCAAGGGAACAATGTCATAATCCTCTTCTCTTTTTCACATTTACTTCACAACTCGATTCACAATTTGAGCCAATGCTCTATGAGGTTCAATTGTCCATTACACTTCCACAAATCACTTTACAACTTGAGCCAACGCTCTTCCCTGTTCAAATACCAATACTCTTTCCACAAACCTTGTTCAACAATAGCAATCATCACATTAAACATGAGCAATACAAATGGAGTTACATTAATCATAACATAAGACTCACGGGCATGCTTGACACCAACGTATAGATACTTGTTACCATGCCTATACGTCGTACTCAACAAATAGCACATATCAAATAGGACACAACTCCTAATCCCTCAAGCTAAGGTTAGACCAAACACTTACCTCGATGCCACGAAGACAATTCAAGCCTCAACTATCGCTTTACCTCTTGATTCCACCACCAACTCGCTCGTATCTAGCCACAAATTACTTAATTACATCAATAAATGCTAAATGAATCAATTCTAATGCAGTTTCTCTAAAGTTCTTCTCAAAGGTCGAAAATCGACCCCGGGCCCGTTTGGTTCAAACCCGAAATTCGGATCAAAACCCGATTACCCATTCACCCTCGATCCCGAATATGTGATTGGTTTTGGAATCCGACCTCAATTTGAGGTCTAAATCCCTAAATTTCAATATTCTTAGGTTTTACCCAAAATTTCCAATTCCACCATGAGAACCCTAGATTCTAGGATGAAATCTTGTAAAAAGAAGCTAAGGAGTAAAGAAAAATGAGTTAGAAATCACTTACTAATGTTTTGGAGAAGAAAGGTTGTTTGAAAAATTGCCTCTTATGTTTTTGGGATTTTGAAAATGAAAAATAGCTGAAAATCCGGTCTAAATATACTCATCTCAGACCCTCTGTGTGGACCGCACAAAATCGAGTGCGGCCGCGGAGCTCACAATGTTGACTGCAGTGACATGCTTTAGTATTTTGGCCATAAGTTTCTCTACAGATGTCCAAATTGCGATTGTTTTACATTTCTGGAAACTAGACACGAAGGGCTACAACTTTCGTCTTTGAGTCATCTCAAAATTCCTTGTAGATCAAAAACTATAGGCTTCCGAAGCCAGACCTCTGAACCTGTGCGGACCGCACAAAATCGAGTGCGGCCGCAAAGCCCCCACCGCGGACAGCACAAAATCAATGCGGACCGCACTGGCGAGTTCAGAGATCTGCACTTCTCTGAACCTGCAACAGCTATGTTTTAAGCCTAGGACATCCCGAAACCTACCCGAAACTCACCCGAGCCCTCGGAACTTCAAACCAAATGTGCATACTATTTCAAAAACATCATATGGACCTACTCGTGCGATCACATCATCAAATTAACATGTAAAACCATGAATTAAACCTCAAAACTCAACATTTTCATCAAGAACACTTAAAGTTCATAACTCTTCAACCGGAAGTCCAACTTATGTCAAATAAACTCCGTTTTTCACCAAATTTCACAGTTATCATTTAAATACTACAACAAGTTTGTACCGGGCTCCAGAATCAAAATACGGGCCCGATACCCATGGTTTCAAACATTAATTCTTTTCTTCATTTCTTAGATAATTCAGTAAAATAATTTCTTTAGAAATTTGATTTCTAAGGCTTGGGACCTCGGAATTCATTTCCGGCCATACGCCCAAGTCCCATAGTTTACTGAGGACCGCCCGGGATCCTCGGAACACGGATCTGGGTCCGTTTGCCCAAAATATTGACCAAAGTCGACCATAATCAAATTTTAACTCTAGAAAATTTCTATTTCTCATAATTTCACATAGAAGGCTTTCCGGATGTAGGTCCGGACCACGCACGCAAATCGAGGTAAGGTAAAAAGGAGGTTTTTAGGCCACGGAACAGTGAATTTGTTTATAAAACAAGGTCATCACATCCTCCACCTCTAAAACAAGCGTTCGTCCTCGAAAGGACATAAGAAGGAAGTACCTGAGTCGGGAAAAAGATGGGGATAACGACTTTGCATATCGGACTCGGACTCCCAGGTCGATGCCTCAGCAGGCTGACCTCTCCACTGAATACGAACAGAAGGGAAACTCTTAGATCTCAACTGACGAACCTGCCGGTCTAGAATAGCTACCAGCTCCTCCTCATATGACAAGTCCTTGTCCAACTGGACAGTGCTGAAGTCTAACACGTAGGATGGATCGCCGTGATACTTCCGGAGCATGGACACATGAAACACTGGATGTACAGCTGATAGGCTCGGCGACAATGCAAGTCTGTAAGCCACCTCCCCCACACGATCAAGAATCTCAAACGGGCCAATGAACCTAGGGCTAAGCTTGCCCCTCTTCCCAAATCTCATCACGCCCTTCATAGGCGACACCTGAAGCAATACCCGCTCACCGACCATGAATGCCAAATCACAAACCTTACGGTCGGCATAACTCTTTTGCTTGGACTGAGCTGTACGAAGCCTATCCTGAATGATCCTGACCATGTCCAAGGCATCCTGCACTAGAGCCGTACCCAACAACCGAGCCTCTCCCGGCTCAAACTATCCAACCGGAGAACGACACTGCCTACCATTCAACGCCTCATAAGGAGCCATCTGGATACTCGACTGGTAGTTGTTGTTGTAGGCAAGCTCCGCTAAAGGCAAAAACTGATCCCACAAGCCTCCAAAGTCAATGACACAAGCTCGGAGCATATCTTCCAAAATCTGAATAGTCCGCTCGAACTGCCCGTCCGTCTGAGGATGAAACGTTGTGCTCAACTCAACCCGTGTGCCCAACTCCCGCTGAACTGCTCTCCAGAAAAGTGAGGTAAACTGCGTACCTCGATCCAAAATGATAGACACGGGCACACCATGAAGGCGAACAATCTCCCGGATATAGATCTCCGCTAACCTCTCAGAAGAATAGGAGACTGCCACAGGAATGAAATGCGTTGACTTGGTCAGCCTATCAACAATAACCCACACTGCATCGAACTTCCTCTCAGTCCGCGGGAGTCCAACAACGAAGTCCATAGTGATACGCTCCCACTTCCACTCAGGAATCTCAATCTTCTGGAACAGACCACCAGGTCTCTGATGCTCGTACTTAACCTGCTGACAATTCAAACACCGAGCCACATATGCAATAATGTCCTTCTTCATTCTCCTACACCAATAATGCTGCCGCAAATCCTGATACATCTTGGCGGCGCCCGGATGAATAGAGTACCGGGAACTATGGTCCTCCTCTAAAATCAACTCCCGGAGCCCATCAACATTAGGCACACAAACTCGACCCTGCAGCCTCAAAACTCCATCATCTTCTAATGTAACCTGCTTGGCACCTCTGTGCTGCACCGTGTCTCTAAGGACACACAAATGAGGATCATCATACTGCAGCTCTCGGATACGCTCCAATATAGAAAAGCGAGCAAATGTGCAAGCTAATACACGGCTGGGCTCAGAAACATCCAACCTCACGAACTGATTGGCCAAAGCCTGAACATCCAGAGCAAGCGGTCTCTCACCGACTGGAATATACGCAAGACTGCTCATATTGGCAGACTTCCTACACAAAGCATCGGCCACCTCATTGGCCTTTCCCGGATGATATAAGATGGTGATATCATAGTCTTTTAACAGCTCCAACCACCTTCTCTGCCTCAAGTTTAGCTCCTTCTGCTTGAACAAGTATTGCAAACTCTTGTGATCCGTGAACACCTCACAAGCCACACCATACAGATAATGCCTCCAAATCTTCAGCGCGTGTACAATGGATGCTAACTCCAAATCATGGACTGGATAGTTCTTCTCGTGAATCTTCAACTGACGCGAAGCATAAGCAATGACCTTGCCATCCTGCATCAATACCGCACCAAGTCCAATACGAAATGCATCACAATAAACTGTATATGGCCCTGAACCTGTGGGCAAAACCAACACTGGCGTCGTAGTCAAAGCTGTCTTGAGCTTCTGAAAGCTGGCCTCACACTCGTCCGACCACCTAAACTGAGCACCCTTCTGGGTCAACCTGGTCATCGGGGCTGCGATAGATGAAAACCCCTCCACAAACTGACGATAATAGCCTGCCAAACCCAAGAAACTCTAGATCTCTGTAGCTGATGTGGGTCGAGACCAGTTCTTGACTGCCTCTATCTTCATCGGATCTACCTGGATGCCTTCTGCTGATACCACATGACCCAAGAATGCAACTGAACTCAACCAGAACTCATACTTCGAAAACTTAGCATACAACTGACTATCTCTCAAAGTCTGAAGAACCACTCTCAAATGTTGCTCATGCTCCTCCCGGCTGCGGGAATAAATCAAAATATCATCAATGAAAACTATCACGAACGAATCCAAGTAAGGCCTGAACACTCAATTCATCAAATCCATGAAAGCTGCTGGGGCATTTGTCAATCCGAATGACATCACCAAGAACTCATAATGCCCGTACCGAGTGAGGAAAGTTGTCTTAGGGACATCGAATGCCCTAATCCTCAACGATGGTAGCCAGATCTCAAATCGATCTTAGAAAACACTTGGGCACCCTGAAGCTGGTCGAACAAATCATCAATCCTCGGTAGTGGATACTTATTCTTGATTGTGACCTTGTTCAATTGCCGATAATCTATACACATTCTCATCGATCCGTCCTCCTTCTTGACAAACAACACCGGTGTAGACACATAAACAGGAGCACTCAAAGAATCACTAGGCATGACCAGATATGGCAAAAAATAAGATGACACATAAGAGTGTGTAGACCTTGGATCAAATGGCACTGAAGCATCTCTACTATAAACCAGAACAGTACCTGTGATAACTGCATCGGAAGCCTCAGCCTCAGGCCTGGCTGGAAGAGCATAACATCGAGGCTGGGGCCCACCACTCTAAACTACATCAATGTGACGGCCTACTGCTGGCTGGCCTCCACCTCTAGCGGCCTGACCTCCGTCTATAATACCTCTACCTCTACCTCCACCTCTAGCTGGATGAGCGAGCTATTGAACACTCAGTGTCGGAACCATGGCACGGGAACCCTGATGCTAAGAGTTGCTCGATGCCCGAGGGCAAAATCTAGCAATGTGACCCATTTCACCACAAGTATAACAAGCCCTTGGCTGCTGAGACTACTAACCCTGACGGCCTGTATGAGTCCCTCAATGAACCTCCTCACTCTCTCGCTCAGTGGGAAGAAACTTCTCCAAAAACAGCTGAGAAAACTGATCCCAAGTCAAAGCTGGTGACCCAACTGGTCTAGCCAAACGATAATCTCTCTACCAAGTCTCCGAGACGTAGCTGATCTATCACCGGTCTGTGTTGCTGCTCGTTGAAGAAGCGGTACGTGACCTCGCCATTCGCGAAAGAACAAGAGTGGAAGTTCAACTAGCATTGGGAAATCAAGTCGCACGACAGGAAAGAATAGATGTGAAGTTTTTCCTAACTCTGTAGCCTCCAGGGATAGATACAGACGTCTCTGTACCGATCCCTCATACTCTACTAAGCTTGTTTGTGAATTGTGAGACCTATGTAACCTAGAGCTCTGATACCAACTTGTCACGACCCGGATTTTCCACCCTCGGGACTCGTGATGGCGCCTACTAGTGAAAGCTAGGCAAGCCAACCAATTGAATTATTCCCCTGGTTTTCATTTTTAATTCAGTAACAATTTAGAACCAACAATCAATAAACAACATAATTTAATAGTCGGAAGACTAAATTTCAAGTTTTTATAGTGCTACCAATATCTCCATAACAATCTACCCAAGACTGGTGTCACAACTTCACAGACTGTCTAGGAGTACTATAAATAAAGGTCTGAAAGAAATAACACAACTCTGTCTCTGGAAATACATGAAAGAAACAGGAATAATAGATAGAAGGAGACGCCAAGGCCTGCGGACGCCTGCAGGACTACCTCGGGTCGCCTGATGAACACGAAACAGCTATCTCACTGCGGTCCGTAATCTACAGCACTGGGATCTGCATAAAAGAGTGCAGAGTGTAGTATCAGCACAACCGACCACATGTGCTGGTAAGTGCCTAGGCTAACCTCGGCGAAGTAGTGACGAGGCTAGGACCAGACTACCAAAATAAACCT
This sequence comes from Nicotiana attenuata, assembly GCF_001879085.1. Taxonomy (NCBI): domain Eukaryota; kingdom Viridiplantae; phylum Streptophyta; class Magnoliopsida; order Solanales; family Solanaceae; genus Nicotiana; species Nicotiana attenuata. The sequence continues at coordinate 188,098 of NW_017670875.1, forward strand.
GTGTTGTTAAATCATATACAGCGGAACAGTACAAGTAGAAATGCACAGCTAAGGATGGGAGGGGGAAGCATGCTGCGGGGACATCGAATAATAACATAAAAACAACGAATAAATATAAGGATCACCACAGTTCAATTGAAGATAGGAAGGGGGATCATGCTGCAGGGTACAACAAGTATCAACAGAAAACCAACAATCAAATATAGAGAAACCATAACTCGGTTATCAATAAAAATCACGAAATCAAAGACACATGCACGGCATCACCCTTCGTGCTATAACACTCTCTCACCAAAACAATGCACGGTATCACCCTTCGTGCTTTAACACTCTCTCACCAAAACAATGCACGACAACACTCTTCGTGCTTTACACTCTTCCTCGCCCAAGCAACAGTCATAAAGCAATTTGGGCAAGGGAATCAATAACATCACAATAAAATCAAGTAACTACAGGAAATCAGTAAGTAAGCGTAAAGAGCACCATAACTCAATTACCAGTAAAATCAGAAAAATCAAGGACAAGTGCACGGCATCACCCTTCGTGCTTTTACTCTCGTCCTCACCATGAAAATCAGTATAATTGGCACGGCAACACCCTTTGTGCTTTTACCTCACATAATCACTCATATAAAGGCACGGAATGGTACATCATGCGGCACGGCAACACCCTTCGTGATTTTACACTCTTCCTAACAAAATCATACACGGCATCACCCTTCGTGCTTTAACATTCTTCCTCACCCAAACAACAAACACAAACAATAAGGGCAAGGAATTAAATATAATCACCATAAAATCCCGGCAAGGGAACAACATCAATATCGACAACATCCCGGCAAGGGTACAATATTAAAAGCAACAACATCCCGGCAAGGGAACAACATCAATATCAACAACATCCCGGCAAGGATACAATATTAAAAGCAACAACATCCCGGCAAGGGAACAACATCAATATCAACAATATCCCGACAAGGGTACAATATTAAAAGAAACAACATCCCGGCAAGGGAATAATGTCATATCCTCTTCTCTTTTTCACACTTATTTCACAACTCGATTCACAATTTGAGTCAATGCTCTATCAGGTTCAATTGCCAATTACACTTCCACAAATCACTTTAAAACTTGAGCCAACGCTCTTCACTGTTCAAATACCAATACTCTTTCCACAAACCTTGTTCAACAATAGCAATCATCACATTAAACATGAGCAATACAAATGGAGTTACATTAATCATAACATAAGACTCACGGGCATGCTTGACACCAACGTATAGATACTCGTCACCATACCTATACGTCGTACTCAACAAATAGCACATAGCAAATAGGACACAACTCCTAATCCCTCAAGCTAAGGTTAGACCAAACACCTACCTCGATGCCACGAACACAATTCAAGCCTCAGCTATCGCTTTACCTCTTGATTCCACTACCAACTCGCTCGTATCTAGCCACAAGTTACTTAATTACATCAATAAATGCTAAATGAATCAATTCTAATGCATGGAAATAAGTTTTTCTAAAGTTTTTCTCAAAGGTCAAAAATCGACCTCGGGCCCGTTTGGTCCAAACCCGAAATTCGGACGCAAACCCGATTTCCCATTTACCCCCGAGCCCGGATATGTGATTGGTTTTGGAATCCGACCTCAATTTGAGGTCTAAATCCCCAAATTTTAATATTCATAGGTATTACCCAAAATTCCCAATTCCACCATGAAACCCCTAGATTCTAGGATGAAATCTTGTAAAAAGAAGCTAAGGAGTAAAGAAAATGAGTTAGAAATCACTTACTAATGTTTTGGAGAAGAAAGGTTGTTTGAAAAATCACCTCTTATGTTTTTAGGATTTTGAAAAATGAAAAATAACTGAAAATTCCATCTAAATATACCCATCTCAGACCCTCTGTGCGGACCGCACAAAATCGAGTGCGGCCGCGGAGCTCACAATGTTGACTGCAGTGACATGCTTTAGTATTTTGGCCATAACTTTCTCTACTGATGTCCAAATTGCGATTATCTTACCTTTCTGAAAACTAGACACGAAGGGCTACAACTTTCGTTTTTCGAATCATCTCAAAATTCCTTGTAGATCAAAAGATATAGACTTCCGAAACCAGACCAGTGAACCTGTGCGGACCACACAAAATCGAGTGCCGCCGCAAAGCCCCCACCTCGAACAGCACAAAATCAATGCGGACCGCACTGGTGGGTTCAGAGATCTGCACTTCTCTGAACCTGCAACAGCTATGTTTTAAGCCTAGGACATCCCGGAACCTACCCGAAACTCACCCGAGCCCTCGGGACTTCAAACCAAATATGCATACTTACTCAAAAACATCATATGGACCTACTCGTGCAATCACATCATCAAATTAACATGTAAAACCATGAATTAAACCTCAAAATTCAACATTTTCATCAAGAACACTTAAAGTTCATAACTCTTCAATCGGAAGTCCAACTCACGTCAAATAAACTCTGTTTTTCACCAAATTTCACAGTTATCATTTAAATACTACAACAAGTTTGTAGCGGGCTCCGGAACTAAAATACGGGTCCGATACCCATGGTTTCAAACATTAATTCTTTTCTTCATTTCATAGATAATTCAGCAAAACAATTTCTTTCAAAAATTGATTTCTAAGGCTTGGGACCTCGGAATTCATCTCCGGGCATACGCCCGAGTCCCATATTTTACTGCGGACCTCCCGGGATCATTGGAAGACGGAACCGGGTCCGTTTGCCCAAAATATTGACCAAAGTCAACCATAATCAAATTTTAACTCTTGAAATTTCTATTTCTCATAATTTCACATAGAAGGCTTTTCGATATAGGTCTGGACCACGCACGCAAATCGAGGTGAGGTAAAAAGGAGGTTTTTAGGCCTCGGAACAGTGAATTTGTTTCTAAAACAAGTGATGACCTTTTGGGTCATCACATATCGAAATCATTATTACCAAATCAACGTGAACTTTTAGCATTTTGACTTTCTTAGGCCATCTCCAACCCTCCCACACTTTCCCATAATGGGGGCAACTTTTGCCATAATGAAGCTCCAACCCTCCCCCATTTTTGCCCCTAAAATGGGGGATGAATAGTGTTCCCCCAAATATGAGGGTACACTACAATGTTTTAAAAGGCACGGGCGCGAGGCGAGGCGTAAGCCCTGAGACATGTGGCGTAAGTTCCACGGATCTTTAAATTTTACTAATTTCAAGAATTTTAAGGTAGTATAAAATAAAAATTAATTATGAAAATAACATTAAAATCACAAAATTATAATAAATAATCTTTTTAAAATATTTATAAATTATAATTCAACTATGAATAATAAGAAAAGTATGACAAATATCATAATATGCAAATTAGCTGCAACGTCGTTACAACTCAAACATCAAAAGTAATGTATTCGATACGAAATCTTATATGTATCTCTTAAGGAGTAATGAATCATGAAAGAATTTCGATATTATAACTTGATATTTTTCTTAAAATACTCCTTTTATATAATATGCTTTCTATTTGAAAGAGAATTTATATAAAAACATAATTCACAATTTAAATATGATTCTCTAGCATCGTTTATTTTTAAGTTTCAACAAGTTAATAAAGTGACACATAATTCACCATACAATATCATGAGAACTAATTATTTGTAAATAGTTACTAGCTAATACTGAGTTATTAAATAAATAAGTATTGTATCTCGTAAACATGAAGAAAAAAAAATATTTAGAAAAATAATTATAAAAAAATTATGGACTATTATATAGTAAAGACATAACAAAAGTTAATAAATAATAATTTTTAAATGAAAGATTTATTTAAAATTAACTATCACAGCAGTCTTAATGGATAACGTGCAATAATTTAGTTTAATTATGACATAAAATACTCTCAACTTAATAATTTATGATTAAGAAAAAAGTAATTTTGAATAGTCAACGATTTATTAAGAAAATTTGAGGATTTACAAGGTTAGTTACATACAATTGCATAAAGTTCTATTAGGCGATCCCAGTATGCTGGGCGTTGGGCGTGTTCNCGAATAAGACATCCTTTACTTAAATTATTACGAGTAATTAATTCCTCGTGCCATCTCCAACCTTACCCCCATTTCTCATAATGGGAGCAATTTTTGGGGTAATTTAGCTCCAACCCTCCTCCATTTTTGTCCCCAAAATGGGGGATGAATAGTGTTCCCTGAAATATGGGGGTACACTATTCATCTCCCCCATTACTATTCATCACTTTTTTATTATTATTTATTATTTAATTTTTTTAATTTATCTCTTTATATATACCTAATTATGTTTATGTAATATCTAATTTTACATCTTAACTTTGGTGTATAATTTTGATAAGTTAATTTTTGTGCATTTATTATTTTTATGTAAAATTGTAAGTTAATTTAATTATAAGTTATAATTGTACAAAACTATATAATTATCTCAAAAAATGAATGGTGCAAATATAAAATATTAGATATTGCTAATATTGAAAGGTGCGAATATAAAATATTAGATGTTGCTAAAACTGAAAAGTGAAGATTGAAAATATATTAAATGAAAATACATTAAAATTGGAAATACATGACAATTGAAAATACATTACATTAAAATACATAAAAATTGAAACTGCGGTAAATAGCAATTGTTGCAGGACCCTCGTGTTTTTACCAGAAAGAAGTGCTACATGATATAATGACTACATGTATTATACTGCACAACATGATAATCGAGAATGAGCGTGATCTTAATGCACCAATTCAAGATGATTTGAAAGGTGTGACAGTAGAAATGGCAGTAGATGAAAATCAACGATTTCAAGAATTTTTAGCTCGACATAGAAGAATTAAGAACAAAGATGCTCATTTTGCACTTCGTAATGCATTAATAGATCATTTATGGGGAAAATACTAGAGGTTGAAGGTGAATATTTATGTAGTATTTCGAATGAATTTTAACGTTATGTAATATGTATTTAATTAATCTTGTATCGCAATGATTTCACTTTTATTTAAATTATTAGTTAATCTATAATAATTGCTTATAAATCATATTATTTGAAATTTTATGGAATTGTTTAATGAAAATTACAAATTAATGAAAATAAAAGATGGAATTTATTTTATGGAAATTAAAAAATAAAATTGAAATGAAAGATAATAATATAATATAGAAGAGAGGGAAGAATATAAAAAAGAATATTTTCTTTTGGGGGAAAAAATGGGGGAATGGTTGGGAGTAAGTTGGGACCAAAATGGGGAAATCCCCATTTTTGGAACCAAAATGGGGTAAAAGTTGTAAATGCCCTTCAGCGAACCAAGACTAATTCAAACATTTCTCTGAAGTCAGAACCGAATTTTGTGATGCGCCAACATTATTTTTCCCTTTCACAGTGCTGGCAAAGTGAGGAAATACAATAATCACTACGTAACGTCCTGAGTTAATATGTAAAATATTCTTTAAGTAGTTAGGAGTTAGGACAAAGAATGTCTATATTTGAGGCTATAATTGCAGTCATTAATGAGGTGTATATGTATAGGTATCCTGAAACAAGGGCTCTACTTACTACAAACTTAACTAATACTTATAAGAATGCTTGGAGGTAAAAGAAATGAATGGAGGATGAATGAATAGCAGAGGTTTCGGATTCAAGCTCTAGGAATGTAAACAATCCTAATCCAGTGCTATGCTTCCCCTTTTAATAGGTTTTACGCGGTGCAAATCCGGATTAGTCGGGAGCCCAATGCAAGTACAAGGTAGGAAACCAAAATTCAAAAAAAAAAAAAAAAAGTAAAAAGTGACTAGAAACATTAAACTTTGCGACATAAATGGATATCAGATTAATATTTAGGTGTAAATAGATTCCCATGTGGGAGCAGCTATTATGCAATAGGAATACACCACATTATAGGAATTTGCAGCAGTAATCATGGCATTAAATATGGAGCCTGAGGTGGGGGAAAGGTCTGGCAGTCTTCAAAATTGTGAAACTGATTTTCACATAACTACATTCCAATGAGTGCAATTCTTGATCGATCAAAAGATCGTGCATCTCTCCTTTCAATATTTACAGCTCAAATCATCCACTTAGTTTAATTAATCTCTGTTCCGGGACTGCTATAGCTAACAAAACTATATTTAGCCAGCATATGCATAACGTTGACTACAACGAACAGACCATGTAAAGCAACTTGCCATTGTAAAATAACCAGATCTTCACGTTGTTGTCTGCGGTTGTTAATAATCTATTACCTATCTATTGATCTATAACCAACATCTACTCATTGCTTGAATGCTTTGCCATCATCCTCCTAAACAGACACTTAAAAGAAGAAGGAAACAGATATCAAACGGTAAAGTTTCAAATAAATGCTTACAGCAAGTAACTGAGCCTTGCTTGGAGAGGAGAGACGAGCAAACTTCACTCGCGTGAAGCTTTATTTACAACGAGTCTGCAGAAGCATTGAGTCTGCAGAATCATTCTTAGCTTAGTAGACACCTCTCATTAGAGAAGAAAGCTCATCAAAGAACCAAAGGTCCATTTCATTTTCAACATCCTGAGTTGCATCTGCATTGAGGAAGGCATCAACTAACGCATCCAAGTTTCCCTCCGATTGTTGGGCTTGGAAGAAATTCATCTGGGATTCAAAAGTTGAAAGCTCTTCAGATAGCTTGGGGGCAGTGTTCCCATCGTTAGGTGCTGAAATGTTGGAACACGATATAAGTTTTTCCTCTGGGCAGGCACCTTCAACAAATTGAGCTTCATCACTTTCTACAGCAGCCGACAGAACAGATGATATTTCTGGTGTCCTTGAACACGCCCCAGCCAAAATCAGAAGGTTCAAAAGAGTTACTTCCTTGATCAGAATTGAAGTAAACACCAGCAGCAGCTGGAAGGGCATAAGAGTTAGGTCCCAAATCTCCAGGAGTAGGGCACAAATCGTCATACCCATACAGATTTTTTGTTGGTTTCTCTTCGAAAAAGCCCAATTTTTCATAACATCCATCATCCAAGTTGTTCACAAAAGTGGCGTCGGACAGAACTGGGTTAGAGCTCGCCTTAGGGAGCACCGTCAGAGGATTTACCTTACCAGCTTGCCTCGAGGCAGCCACTGGGGCTTCATCAGGAAAGTTTACCTTAGCTTTCTTGCCTCTGATCCTCCGAGCTTCAATATCATAAGCTCTGGCAGCTTCTTCTGCCGTATTGAAAGTTCCAAGCCAGACTCGAACCCCTTTCTGTGGATCACGTATTTCGGCTGCCCACTTACCCCAAGGACGCTGTCTGATCCCCCTATACTGATTCTTCCTCTTTCTCTTGGAAGACTTCTCAACTTCTTTGTCTGGATCAACAGATTTCAATGATTTGGAGCCTTTCACGTATAAAATGAAACAAGCGCCTCAGTCATCCACAATAGCAGCGTAATTTCTAATAACCAGCCCAGCAACACGATTACGTAAAGATGACTAAGAAATTGAGCAACCTAGAGAAAGAACTCGCACAGACCATGTTCCCTGATAACAGCTGATAGTAAATTACATATAAACAACAGGTTTCATCAAGCCAAGTAATCCGAAAATTTTGTCTTGGTATTTTAATAAAAAAACACAATTACAGAACACGTTCCACAATACCATCTGCACCAAACTGCCAAAAGATCACAGCTTAGATAAAACAAAATTATTCTAGAATTCTTCCAGAGACATCATGTGGCAACCCCATCAGATAGAGGAATTATAATCTAGGGAACCTGCTCTGCAAGAATCTATTTCAGAATCAAATTATGTTTGTACAAAGATTTCCAATCCGAATAAACAGATTACATGAATCTTGATAATCTTACCATAAAAATTTGCTAGGAAGAGCAAACATATCAGCATAAGATTGAACTGAAGCTAGCTAAAACTTAAATGCACACCGAGCCATTTAATTATGCTCACACTCACGACAGACCATGAAAATTTCATACACCGAACAAGAACTTGCAAAAGAATGATAATGAAATAAATGATCATCTTCTATCCTGATAAGTTTTAATTTTTTTCTTTTTTATACATGACAATGTTCAATTTTTTCCAGTTAATAATGGAAATAGCAACTTGGCTTCACGTTCCACAGTTGCAGATAAAGTTATCTTATTTTAATAGATGAATAACCATAAACTCCTAAATAGAATACCAATCATTTCAACAGAAGTAAAAAAATTTAAAATTCACTTCTAGTTAAATGCAACAATTTTGGCAAAAACAAAAATTGCAGTCCCAGCCCAAAGAGTAGCCATATAATAAATGGCATACCAATAATTTCAACACAAGGAATAATTTTTACAACTCATGTACAGTTACATTCAGTTTTTTAGGTAGAACAAAAAAAATCCTAGTCTAAGCCCAAAGAATAGCCATATCCTCTGAAATAAATCAAGTGAAGAATACATGAATAATATTGACCCAATAAACAACGTCTGTCAACTGCTGTCTGCTAACCACACCCTCCCCCCTCAAATGCATTCCTCACAGAACCTCACAAGAAATGCCCAAACTTCAAGGACACTAAATCTAAACTTCAGCCCGAAGAAGAAGAAAAATATCCAAGACCCAGAAAACAAAAATACTACAGTCAAACCTCTCTACAATAGCTTCGTTTGTTCTAGATTTTTTTGGTTTTTATAGGGAAGTGTTATTATAGAGAAAATATATTATAACATATCATGGACATTGGTTCCAAAAGAAACATGGCTTTTATAGTGAATGGTTATTATATAACGATGTTGTTATAGAGAGGTCTAACTGTACTACCCTTTAATCCAAACTAGTTTGGCTCAGCTATATTAATCCTCAATATCTATTTCACTCCACTTGAGCTCATTTCATTCCCACCAAAAAGAAAAAATTAACATTCCCTCCGTCCTAATTTATGTGATGATACTTCTTTTTAGTTTGTCCCAAAAATATTCACACTTTTTTACATATAGAAACAATTTAACTTTAGACTTCTAATTTTACCCTGCACTCAAACAACAATTGTCGGTCCTCATTGGTAGCCATCAACAACATCTAAACGACGGAACCCCAAAAGACTAAGAGGTACCATTTCCAAGTACGATGGATCACATTTGCAATATCAATTACAGACACAAAATATAGACAACAAGCTTTAGAAGTATTTCTTTCTTAAGGGAGTACATATTAAGGTTTCTCTGCATTTTCTAGAAACCCAGATAGTAAAACAGTCAAAGAAAATTACCAGCAGAGGTTCCTCCAGATTGTTCAGAAGCAGAGAAAGCAGCAAGGGGCTTGAGTTCATCCACCTCATCATCAGAGCAATCCTTAAAGTCCTGAAAGTCAGCCTCAAAGTCATCATAATCAAAATCAACAACCTCAGATCTCAACGGCTTTGAGTATTGGTAATTAAAAGGGTTCTTCTTTTTCTTCTTATTGTTCAGATTGGAGCAGCCCCATAACAAGTCGGCGGTGAGTCGGCGGGATGATCGGGGTGGAGGTATGCAGTCGGAGATTATGGCACCACCGCACATTCTTTAGCAAGTTATTTTCTTGGGAAAGTTTGTTTGTTGCGGATTTTCCGAGAAAGTTTATTACTACTTAGGAGGGTACAAGATTATGCTAAGGGATACGGTAACTATTATATAGGGTGGGGCTGTAAAATAGCAGCAACGAGGCGCGGCGGATATTTGGTTGGCCTAGTTTACATTTATGCCCCTACCGGAGGTGCTTAATTACGTTTTACCAATATTGAAAACGAAAAAAGTAGTCTCTAATCTTTTTACCGATGAAACAACTTCATCTATGTAATAAATAATAAAACAATAAAAGAAGAAGAAAAAGTATTACACGAAGAGTAGCAAGAGAGAATTTTTATTGATTTTAGGATAATTTATAATGGGGTAAGGCCCCTCTATTTATAAGGAAAAAATGTCTTAGCCACAAAGTAAAACTCTTTAAAAGATAAACATTCAGTCTAATTACACTTCTGTTCATAACACTCCCCTTGAATGTCTACTCAATAAGTAATGTGTCTCGTTAAAACCTTAACTAAAATAAAATCCAATGGGAAAAAAATTCTAGAAAAGGAAAAAGAGTACACATGTTTAATAATACGTCTTTTGGTTGCCTCGTTAAGAACCTTGCAAGGAAAACCCAGTGGGACAAAACCTTGTAAGGGAAAAAGAGTACAACGCGTATTCATTCCCCTGATGAGAGCATCAATTCACATCCTTCAACTTTCGCATCCCAATCTTGTACACTAGTTTCTTGAAGGTTGACATCAATAGAGATTTGATGAACAAATCAGTCATATTATCACTTGAATGAATATGTTGCACCTTGAAATCATCATTCTAGTATATATATAATGTCTTCATATAATGTCGTGGAATCGCCTTTTCAATATCTCCATAGAGGTAAAAATTTCCGCTATCATATTATCATACTTATAGTTATAGCAAGATACAATGTGCACAAATTGCACTTTGGATGTAGTACTTCATGACCAAGAATTATATATACTTAAAGCAATTTAAATCCTTCAAGGGTTGTCATATAAGTTAAGTCATATAAGCCACATGAATGGACTTTAGATGCATATCAAGTTTTTATGTCATGCTAGACATAAGATAGATAAGAGTGATTGCACTCGTCATTGACTTTATACTTTCAAGTGTTTGAATTACATGTCCAAAACTACATGTCTTTCATAACCAATTCTACTTGAATTGTTTCTTCAAACTTAAGATCCTCATATATATTCAGCGGTACCATAGATGTCGTCGACAAATATTTTATATCAGTTTCAATATTTTTTTCATAGAGATCTCTTCATTCATATTTTCAGGTACCTGAATCTCTCCTGAGATTTTATGAAGTTTTATGCCATGTGATCTTCTAGATCACTTGCCTCCTTTATTATGATCACTTTGATCATTTGCTCATCTTCTTTATTAAAAGTTTATTTGAAACCGATTTGCTATACGCTTTAAGTATACCATAGACTTTGTCCTTCTAGGACTTAATATGAGCATTTGCAATTAGAATATAGTTACTTTCTTTAGGTAAGCAAATGCGTCTGGCATGCTTTGCAATATATTGCAAATGAATTATCTTTTTATGAACTTCAAGTTCATATTATCTTATTCGAGGATCTAAATGTACAAATGATAATTCATTCCACGTAACTTTTCTCAATTGTTTATTATATCTCCCCCTCATGTTAGAAAAATTAACTTGTTTTCTCAACCTTGAGAATCCATCTTTTGTGTTATGGTGTTAATCAAAATATACACCGCATATCAATAATAATAAGATGAAAATATTTGGTTCCTAACACTGAACCACTTGTGAGGGGAGAATGTAATATACTTTCGTATATAACGTATATCAAACTGATATAAATAACTTTATTTTCATAAGCAATAGTTTTATTATTAAGTAGAGGCACTCAATAAATCATCTTGCTAAACCAGTTGTGATGTAAACCAACTTATCAAGATAAACTATCTTGAATAGAAAATCTGGAAATTATGCTCTAAATTAAATTATTGAGCTAATTACTCGCAAACACCAAGTTGCGGTTTAATAATAATCGCACTTATAACCATCTCATAGATGCATCTTATGTGGTATACATGGAAGGTGAATGGGCCAATAGTCACTTTTGATATTTTCAGTATTCATGGGATTGAATCCCAATTTTAATTGGTCTATTAATTAATGAGAACAAACAACATAAGAGAATTCGTAAAGAACTTTCTAGTTCTTTAATATTTACCCATGTGAATTCTCTTTTATTTTTGCACATCATACTCAAATTAACATGGGTAATCAATTATGCCAATTGGATAAATTATCAATATTGATAAATTTCAAGTTTATACCATGACGTGTGCAATTATCAATAAACTCTAAGTTTATTACGATATGGGTTTTTATATCAAGAAACATCCACTTTATTGTGGTATTCTTTTATTTATGTAGTACAAACTGAAGAATAAAGCGGGTAACTTTTCCCATAAATATTACCCCGCTATAAGTTGTAGTAATAGAAGATATTAAATCTTTTCTTTATTATAGTCTCAATATAACCAATCGCTTTCACGAATATTTTAGAGACTCAATAAGTTTCTCTGAGACTTACTATAACACAATGTCTCATTGATAATTATTTGTATTCCTCCAAAATATTATTAATTGGCTCTTCCAGAGCTCTCAATTAATTTGGTACTACCACATATTCATCAACATTCATATGGTGAATATCTCTTTTAAAGAGAAAGTTATACCATTACGGTTATGGTCAAAATTATATGCAAGATATGTTTCTTGCATTAATGTTATTCTTTAATAATCACATTACCAAAATATTTTGGCGTGCAATAGGTACATGACCAATGACCACTCATGCCATAATAATGACATTATTTTCTTATATCGTCTCAAACCTCCTTCCAGAGGTGAGTGTGGTATATTCACTACCACTAGCACGTTTATATTCTTCCAAGAATGAATATGTATTCAAAAATCAGATGTTGTCACATTCACATCATAAATAGACCATAATCATCTATATGTATTTTATAAAATCTCATGTCAAATCGATGACAAATATTACTTTCACAGAGTGAAAGATTATTTTGAGAATCCTTATTATTCTCATTATCACAATGATGACGATTATAATTCCGTCTATTGTCACGCCCACATCCATTGATACCTTCACGGTAATAATTTTGTCTTCTTTCATACTTATCACATATTGCTATCACATTCTCTTAAGGGAATGAGAATGGAGCAAATTCAATGGGACGGGTTTTCAATTCTTTGCCCACAATCATGGCAAGGCATAAATATTTCACCACTTTGGGTGGTTATAATTTTTTACTAACTCCATTAGAGTTATAATCAAAATTTATTGTCTTTGCTTGTATTTAAAATTAAATTATAGAATAAAAGAGAAAAATACGGTAAAATACATACCTTAAATCAAGAATTTAATCATGAAGGAAGTTCATGGAACAATTGACAATCATTATGCTCAATCCCAAAGCTTTTACTCAATTGGCTAGAGTCTCGTGCTAATAACGTGTAATGAAACAATAAAAAAGAAGAAGAGTATTGCAACGAAAAGTAGGGAGAGGGAATTCTTATTGATTTTGTGATGATTTATAATGGGGTAAGGCCCCTCTATTTATAGGGAAAAAATATCTTAGCCACAAAGCAAAACTTTCTAAAAGGTAGATGTCACGATCCAAACCCCGATCGTGGTGACGCCCAACACATTGCTAGGCAAGCCCGACCATTTACGCAACCTTAGCCAAATAATCTAAATAAATAAATAAATGTTCACTACTATAATACCAATTTAGTGCGAAAATTCTGATATAATCTCTAACATTCGAAAACCCCAAAAATAAAATACTAAATAGTTCACAGAATCTGGTGTCACGAACATGAGCCTCTAGAAGCAGATTATTCACCTATTACAAGTCCGACTAGGAAAATAATACGAATAAAATAATAAAAGATAGAAGGGAGAGATCAAGGCTGCGAACGCCATGCAGCTACCTCGACACTCCCAGATAATTGCTGCTCAGCTAACAAGCCTTCACTCACCCTTTGGTGTACCTGGATCTGCACACAAGGTGCAGGGAGTATTGTGAGTACTTCCAACTCAGAAAGTAATAAATATAAATAAGGTCTGAGGATAAGAAATCCTAAATAAACACAAAGTAAAGCTAAAAATACCATTAAGCAGCAATGCAGTTAGAATAAACATCAGAACAGATGAAGAAATAAATGACAATTAAATATGCAATGCAACACATAAACCGGCACCTCCAGTACCCCGCTGCGGCCGTGCAGCTCGTTCCATTTATTTAACGTCGACGGCACTCACTGGGGGTGTGCAGACTCCGGGAGGGGCCCCTTACGGCCCAAGCGCAATAATAAGCCATCTCGTGGCATCAAACAGGCCCTTGGCCTCATATCAATATCATTATAATACTACTGCGGCGTGCAGCCCGATCCCATACTCAGTCCAAAAATCACACAATAGTATAAAAATATTCAATCCAAACTTCATTTAAAATATTAACTTAATTTCTAATTTAAGAAAATGGCTGAGATTTCAAACACAGTATTAAATACCAGGACTGAGTTTAATATTTATAAATATGGTAAGAAACCATTAAAATAATCCCTGAAGGATTCGAGTAGTTGGCACGAAGCCCAATTATGACAATTAATCCCTTTTTTATAAGGATATTACAAATCTACAATCAAATAGGTATCAATTTTATTAAGCGGGACGGACCAAGTCACAATCCCCGACGGTGCTCTACCTCACGCCCGTTATCCGGCGTGCAAGTCACCTCACATAGCACTACGTTATGCAAATTCGGGGTTTCAAATCCTCAACACAGCATTTACATTTATTACTAACCTCAAGCCGGCCAAGGTCCTAGCTTGCTATGCCCTTGCCTTTCGAATTCACCTCTTCGTGCGTCGAATCTGACCAAAACCACAACGAATACGTCACAATATGCTAAGGGAATATAACCCAATCGCAAAAGACTCGAAAAACATCGAAAATCACGAAGTTGGCAAAACCCGAGCCCCGGGCCCACATCTTGAAAAATTACAAAATTCACATCACCGGATTCCTCGTCTCGCCACGAGTCTATACATATCAAATTTACCAAAATCGGAGTCCAAATGACCCTTCAAATTCTCATTTTTGTTCTCTTAGGTTTCAAGCCCTAAACCACCATTTTTGACCTTAATTCCTTGAGTTTTCAGTGTAATTTCATGTATTTGCATGATAAAATTGTGTTCTAAGTCCAAGAATTCTTACCTGATCGAAGTCCTTGAATTTCCTCTTCAAAAATCGCTCAAGAACACCCCAAGTCCGAAGTGAAAATATGAACTCTTTTGAAATTTCGCGAAGGAATTAAAACTCCTTTCTGATCAGTTGTTTCCGCTTCTGCGGTGCCTTTGTCGCTTCTGCGATACCGCATCTGCGGTCATTTTCCGATTCTGCGGAATTTCATTTAAAAACCCAAGGCCGCTTCTGCGACATAATGTTCGCTTCTGCGGAACTAACTCTCCAGCTCAAAAATCGCTTCTGCGAAACTACCCTACCAGGCCATAAGCCGCTTTTGCGACCCTCCTCACGCTTCTGCGGAACCGCTTCTGCGGTCCATTTTCCGCAGAAGCGAAAATATCAGGTATCAGCTGCAACTTGAAATTCCTCAACTCAAATTTCACCCCGTTAGCCATCCGAAATCACCCCGAGGCCCCCGGGACCTCAACCAAAGGTACCAACACATCTTAAAACATTATTCAAACTTGCTCCAATCATCAAAACACCTCAAACAACGCTAAAACCATCATTTTTCATCGAATTCAAGCCTAAGTTCTTCCAAAACTTCCGAAACACGCATTCTATCAGAAACCCAACCAAAACACCTCCGAATGACCTGAAATTTTGCACACACATCCCAAATCACCTAACAAAGCTACTGCAACTCTCAGAATTCCATTCCGACCCTCGGATCAAAATCTCACCTATTGACCGGAATTCGCTAAAATTCTAACTTTGCCAATTCAAGCCTAATTCTACTCCGGACCTCCAAAATCACTTTTGATCACACTCCTAAGTCACAAATCATCCCCCAAAGCTAACCAAATCATCGGAATTCAAATCCGAGCCCTCTAACACAAAAGTCAACATCCGGTTGACTTTTCCAACTTAAGCCTTCTTAAAAGAGACTAAGTGTCTCATTTCTTATCAAAACCGTTCCAAACCAACTCTAACACATCAAATACTGATAATGAAGCATGAAGAAGCATAACATGGGGGAAACGGGGCGGTAACTCACGTGACGACGGGTCGGGTCGTCACAATAGACATTCACTCTAATTACAATTCTACTCATAACAATCTAGAATATTAACTCCATTATTTTAGGAAATCAAGAAAATATAATTTTTTTTTTCAATTTCATGCTTGCTTCTCCAAAAAAGGCATATATTCATTAATTATTTTACTTTTTTTAGAAGAAAAAAAGACGGACAATAACTAATAATGTTCTTAGAGTGTATCAAAACCTTAATGACAGATAAAATGACTAGAGGGAGTAGTAAAAAAGATATTGATATGTATTATGACCTTAATTAATTCATCCATCTAAATTGAATCTTAACTAAGATCACTATGGCTTTCTACTTCACTATGGCTTTCTACTCTATCTTCATGTAAAATTAAAAATAAAAATTAAATTCCATCTCTCATATGAGATTGGGTTGTTCTCTCTATCTATCTAAATGGGAAACCCTCAAATAATTCAAACTCAACAAGGATAAATGTTTAATGATGGTGATGAGGTCAAGTCAACTAGTCAAGCTAAGAATTTTCACATTTTTATCTCTTTTTTTTTCTTTTTATACTGTTAAACGATTCGTATTTCATACTTAAAATTAAATAATTGAGTCACAAATATCATAGATTATTAGACCTTAGCCAGCTGGATATAGCCAGCTAGATTTGAACTTGCCGTTCTGCTTATTGATATGTAATACTAGTTGTGGAAAAAATAATTCCCGTCCCTAGAACTTTTCAAGTATATTAAAGGGTTTCAATGTGAATAAAAGAATATATAGACCTAATCAAGACTTTTCCAATGAGAATTTTTTTTAGTTTTGTAAGTAACAAATTGTTATTTATAAAAAAGAAGGCAATAAGAAAATAATTACAAACTAAACTAAATTAAACCATAATTAAATAAAGAGAGCCTATACACTAAATAATAAAATTTAATTATAAAACAACTAAAAAAAATTCAACATAAATTAAATTAAATTAAAAAATATAAATAATTTCAACAGATATACCTACAAGGCTTAGAAAATTTTATGAAGGGGAGAGCTAAAATTACCTTTTGAAGTAAAATAAACTTATAATTTGTTAATTTAATTAATCAACAAGCCAAGGTACGGTTAATTTAATTTGATGCAAAACAGTTTTACTAGCCTACCAGTTGCACATTCTTGTTGCTATCTATATACAAAAAAGTACAGCATGTGCATTGGCCAGGAATCGAAAACAAGACCTCACCCAAACTATGAACCCACTTGACCACTTTTGCCTAAGCAAATCATATGTCACGTGGAATATGATTTTTATATAGAGTTACCCTGCTTTAGTTGTAATTTACATAGATACACATTAATAATTTTCGATCAAGCGGGTTCAATATGTGGGTCCGCCCCGAATTTAAAGGGTGGACGGTGGATTCTCAATTTGGTTGAGCTAATCAACCTTAAGAGTAATTACGTAAACCAATAATGATCTTTATGAGCTTGTTTGGAAAGTCATTTTGGAAATAAATTTGGGTGTAATTACACAGTTTGGCATGTTTGTTTGGCCAAGTAATTACTTGGTCAGCATGGAATTGGGTGTAATTGGAGGGGTGTAATTACACTCTCCAATTCTCAAAGGGGAGGTGAGAATTGGTGGTAATTACACTGTGTAATTACAAGGTTGCTTTTTACTCCCTCCGGTCCAAAATAAGTGATTTTTTGGCCTTTTTCTTGTGATCCAAAATAAGTGATTTTTCCAGATTTCAAGAATGAATTAATTATTTTTTTCCTACATTGCCCTTGGAGTAAATAGTGTTGGAATACGTGTTAGGAGTGTTTATGTGAGATAGTAAAGGTTATATGGTCAATTCCATTGCTAATTAATGCTAAAAGGTGGATTTCTTAATCTGTGTGAAAACATCCAAAAAATCACTTATTTTAGACCGGAGGGAGTAGTTTCTTTCCTTTTTGTTTTAATTTTAATTTTATTTTCTTTATAACTTTTTATTTTTATTATTTTAATTTTTTATTTTTACTTTTTATTTTCTTTTGAAATTTTAAAATATATTTTTCTTTGTACATTATTTATCTTTTATTTCTGTATCTTTACTTCTCGCGATTCCATGTAATTGCTTACTATATTTTGTTTTTTATTTATTTTCTTATTCTATTTTTTTAAACTGCACCCCCTAATATTAGAAATAATGAGTCATTAACAAACTTGGCATATAATGAGTGATGCTATTAAAGTGAAATTTTATTGTTGAATGTGGTTATAAACTTATCATGTTTCTTAATTATTAAGTTGCACTGGAACTTACTATTATTATGTTGGAATTTGACATATGTCAATCTATTTTATTTTTTTTGAATTTTGNAGCTGTCTGACAATCCCATGTAAAACCGTTGTCCCAACATCTGCTCTGGAACACCATGGTGGGGACACATAACCAACATTCCTTTAAACCTGCCCCATGTCTCGTGTAGTGTCTCCATTGGTTTCTGTTTGAAGCTCACAATCTCATCAATTTGTTGAGCGGTCTTGTTGGGAGGATGGAACTTGTTGTGAAATTGCTTGACCAACTCATCCCAAGTTGCTATAGAGTTTATGGGAAGCGAGTTTAGCCAAACCTGAGCAGCTCCTGTCACCGAGAATGGAAACAATAATAGTCTGATTGCTTCCGGAGTCACGTTCGGTTGCCTTTGAGTTTTGCAAATAGACAGGAAGTTCTTTAAATGTTGCTGAGGGTCTTCTGTTTGTGTCCCAGAAAAAAGTCCCTTGTTCTGCAACAAGTGTAACATGTTATTTGTGATCTGGAACGATTCAGCTTGTATCGCAGGCACAATAATGGCAGTGGCCAGATTGTCAGCTGTGGGTTGTGCCCAGTCATAAAGTGCACCCTCAGGCACAGGAGGTGCCATTTGCTCATCCCTGATGTTCCCGTTGGGGTCGTTCACGTCGCCCATGTCAGTTTCGAGTTGGTGTGTTTGTTGCGATTGTTGAAGTCTTTTGTTTGCACGATTCAATGCCCGGAATGTCTTCTCGGGGTCTGAGAGTCCTTCAAGTAGTTCTCCAGTCCTCGTAGAATTTCTAGGCATGCACCTGTGTACCCAGATCAACGACCGTCAAAATTTTCAATGAAAAAGTTGGTAGAGAGAAAACTGACTACAGTAAGAATCTTTGTATTTCTGTCAATGGCAATTTGATAATTCCGTTAACTCCCCGGCAACGGCGCCAAAATTTGATCACGCCCAACTATGCCGTATAAAAGGACAATGCGGTCGCTGCAAATATAATCCGGTTTACAAGTCCGGAGTCGAATCCCACAGAGAGTTAACCTATCAACTGCTACCTTCAGACCCATCAAGTCTTCAGAACCGGCTTCCCAAATATTCAAATTCTCAGTTGATTGTTCTTTAATAACTAACTTGCAAGTAAATAAAAGGCTATAACTAAATTAGAAGGGTTGTAAACAATTATGAAAAAAGGCTAAGGCAATGATTTCCCCTATTGATGAAATCCCTTCTGTTTATGCTCATACAAATTTACCCACACATCTCTATCAATCTTGAACGCTAATCTTACCGCAAATCTCTCCCGAGTAATCACAGTAATCTACTATTGCACTCTCCCGAGATACACTAGCTTGCTTAAATTCGCACAATTCAATTTAAATTGCACCCAAGGCTTCGTTATTCCTAATCCCGCCTTTAAACCCGCAATTATAGATTCCTCTAATAATCTAGGAGTGGTGTTGTTCAACAATACCCTAAATATGCACTCTTTTCCAAGTTATGCACACTAAATAGGCACAGCTAATTGAGGATCCTGTCAATTAACTACAACGAACACGAAGTTGAACAAATAAAGATTTAACTAGCAATTTGTATTCACATAAACAAGAAGTTCATCACTCAAATAGGGTCCATCAAAGCCTTAGACAAGGAATTTAGCTACTCATGACTATGGGAGAATAAACTAAGATTGAATTCATCATAAAATCAAAAGAAAAGAAGAAAGATGTTTAGAGTACTTTCTCACAATTGTTTTTCTTGCTAAGAACCCTTAGAAATCAATACCCCCTTCTTTTGGGCGAAGTCTAGCGTTTTAAATAGGGTTTAGGTCTAAAAATCCCGTGTTTTACACTTAAGTCCCCGAAGTTTACTGTACCCACCGCGGTCGCGGTAGAACCGCGGTCAAACGCCTTCGCGGAATCTTCAACCTTCAGAGACTGCCTTCCACCGCGGTTTCACCGCGGTCGCGGTAGAACCGCGGTGGAACTTGTACCCGGGCATTTTGGCCTGTTTTGAATGGGTTACTTTGGAAATTCAACAATTAGCCTCTTTTCATCAATAATTGACTCCAAAACCGCTCCTTAGCCTTCCTTACACCTATTTCACCTGCAAATCATGTAAAGCACTAATAAGAGCATTTTGTTGTCATTTTCCACATTAAAAGTTCACAAGAAGGTGATTATTTGGTGCGTGATTATAGTCAAATTCACCTATTATCAACTACCCTGATAATTAAACCAATTCCAATTACAGGGTGACTTTCCAAACAGACTCTATATTGTTTGTTGCTTTGGTTAAGCTGAAATTCTACTAGATTGTTCACCAAATCCTTAATTAACGCTTTTACAACAAACATAAAATTAGGCATTTTAAAGTTATTTTGGTTAAGCCTACATTTGTCACTACGTAAATAAGCTGTACATATAATTCCCTTTAATCTCTATACTCATAATTCTATAGCGCAATCACACTGCATCTATCAGAAAAATACAGTGACATTATTATTTGTAGAGTCAAAATACCCATTTGTCCCAAAAAGAAAGACGTTATTAGTATTGAGAGTCAAACAATCTTTCTTTAATTATAGAAAAAACATATTTAATTATTTCCAAATATTTTAAACTATATGTGATTGGTATTATAGCTTATGTAGCTCGTGAATTTGTAATCTTTATTTTAGAAAAACTAAAATATCTACGTCTGAATTCATAGAAAAGATTAGATGCGGTACTGCACCGACTCTCATATGCTGCAATCCTCAGTCTTTTGGGAGTAATTTTTCTTTGATTATGCTTTCTCATATTTTTTTTAACTACAAAATTAATGAATTATAGTAGTACTAAATAATTTTTCTTATGTTAGAGAATACGTTCTAAGTATTACATTAACACCAACCCCTCAAATGATGAATGAACAGTGAGTTTCAGCCCTTGAAATTGAAGAATAGCCATTGTCATGGAGGTGCAATTTCTACATGTTAAACTCCAGGATAGTATTCGTGGAATTCCACTAGTAAAAGTTGAACTTCCATAACAATGGCTATTTTTCAAGAGCAATGCATATTTTTAGCCGTTCTAAAAAAACAATAACCAACAAAATGTATATTTTTGTATATATATGTATTATATATAAAAATATGCATATTTTATATACCTTTCGGCTAGCAAATGCAATTAGTTTCAACCAACCAGCCAGCCAGTTTTGTATTTTGCCCATTTTCCAATTACAGGGCCAAAAAATGACTAGCCTGCGCTATTACTGTGCTACTTCATAACTTGAACTCACTTGTTGTTTCCTCACTTGCATCTAGGGGTGGCAAACGGATGAGACGAGTCGAATATGGACAGGTCGAAAATAGGTAATGCAAAAATGAATAAATTATCCGACCTGACCCATATTTAATACAGATAAAAAACAAATTAACCAGCGAATAATATGAATATCCATATTATATATGGCTTCTTGAATATGATCACTTTTGGGAAAATTCCTAGTCTCTCAAACTTGAGGAACCCCCAATTTGAGGCTTTGAGGAACCCCTAATTTGAGACTTTACAAATGTAAAAGTTAAACCCACTAGTTATCCATTTTCTAAGTGAATAATATGGTTCTTATCCATATTTGACCCGTTTCTAAAAAGTTCATTATCCAACCCATTTTTTAATGGATAATATGGGTGGATAACTGTATTCTTTTAACCAATTCTTTTAACCCCCTTGAATCCTACGGGAATTTCAAATGATCAAAATAAATAAACAAACAGGGACTTGAAAAACTAGATGATGAGATTTGTGGAACTTTAGAAAAATTAATTCCACCAAGAAAGCTACAACATGTCATATCCTCCCTCTCTCAAAGGAGGATTATATATTACAAAGACTTGCCATGAGATGCAGCCTCATTAGCCTGCAGTCTTAACCCACAACCCCCTCCAGACTTCATCATCTCTTTCCCTATATCTCTAGAACTCCAGAACTCTTCCTAACAACAACAGCACTTCCTCGTCTCCGCCTTCCATTTTCTTTTCGCCTTTTCACTTCTCTTCAGTATATGTGTCTTTCTCTGTCCGTCCAGAACATAGCTAATGCCTTGTAATACAAGCTCAACTAATTTCTCAGCAAAAAACAGATGATGTTCTAAGATGTATAAAATGAACTGGGATCAGCAGAACCCAATAATTGCGGTACTGAAGCCATTAGGCTTAGGCTCAGGAATATCCGTTCATAGTTTTCTGCACTTTCTTCTTGAAATTTGTAACGCTGCATTGTGGACATATGTATTCCAGTCCATCTGTCTTTGCATAGTCCTGCCAAAAAAAACCCAAGAAGAAAGAAACCATACTTCACATCAGAACTCTTAAAAAGGTTTCGACGAAAGAGGTGACGGAGGTAAACACGGTACCTTGAAGGCACCAAGACCCGGTCTTCTGTCACAGCCAAAATGTGCCCACTCACCACAAATCCCACAGTTAACCCAATCTCCAGCAGCACTACTGGAGGCACACAAGAAACATCATGTTAGATGACCATTATTACAACCAGCAACACACATTTGACACACTGAAAACAAAACGAAAGGGAATTGACCTGTGACATAACAAGCAGCACTCTCCATCCACATCATCATGGGCCAGTTCGTACTCCAAAAGATAAGTCTCGTAATGCCTTTTAAGTGTATTCCCAACACCCTGAGTTCAAGAAATTATTGTGTTAAAGGAGCTGTTCAAATTTCTACAGGTATACATAAAATACTAAGGGATCGAAAATGAGAAGGTAAAAATCCTCCAGTAACATAGTTCATATGTGAAAGTACAAGGCATCTGCAAAACTTGAACATAAACAAACATGCATTTCTTTCGACCAGGTCCGAGTATATGAAAGAAGTAGGGTGACATCCCAGGCAATTTTAAGGTTTACAAGTAGCTACCACTAATCCACCCTTTGGTTCAGAGAGAGAAACATGCTTAGTCAAGAAGTTGTTCTTGGAATAGAACAGGCTACGATATGTCATATTGAGTAAGAGGGCTTACCGTCATCCTATTGGTTACTGTGTGATTTCGCATCTTTGAGAAAACTTGTCCTTTCCAATTGATGCCATTGCCAACATGAAAACCACCCCTTGAAACCACCTGAAGAAAATTTAATTTACAAATTACAACGATGATGCTTGATAGTCTTGTCATTTTTTCTGCAAGGCAATACTAAATATATTGCTATGCATCTTGCAGATTTCTGACAGTTCCTCTTAATAAGCAAAAAATACAAGACAAGAAAGCTTACCTCCCTATACAAGTTAAAGAGGTCAAGGCGTTTGGCATTGAGAATCGCATCTGGAAACTCAGCAAGGCCACCTTGAGGAATGAGACGAGTGTGTCCACGAAGAATTAAAAACTGCATTACATCTTTCAGAAATTCCTCCTGTAAATAGGCCGGGAAGAGAAAGAGAGAACATGAAAATGATATACAATTATCCATACTGTTATAATACAACCAGTAGAGTGAAGTGAAAAAGAGGCATTCGGGGTGTAGTGTATATTTTAAAGCACTTGGTGTTAAAGGAAAACCTCTATCAGGTAATACAAACAAAATAACTTGATTCCATAAGCTTGTGCCAATGGATTCTCATCTTTTTTTTTTAAAAAAAAAGTTGAAAAGTTCCCAAAAAAGCAGTACTTCTGACAGATTGAAAAAAATTCCTGTAAGGCCCCTATACATCACATATTCTAAAATGGATGTAGCAAGTTATTGTCGAAAAATGACAAGTCGCAGAACTAATGTTTGAAATCCACAACTTATTTTTCATTGAAGCTGTAAAAACAGCTAAGGAGTTCTGAAATCAACTATTTACACGGTTCTGTCTATCTTCAAGAATTCTGGTTAATAGGTAAGATCAGATAAATGACATCATCCAACAAAGGAATCAGATTCCTTAAGCAAAGTTATGCATGAAACATATGTGAATGGAAAACCTCATCTTACCTCAGAACACACATGTATTGGACTTCTCTCACAACCATGTTTCTTCAGTGGAAGAGGATTCAAGGATATAATTTGCTTAGCCTGATGTGAGCTTGATGCTGACTTCCGATGGGTAACAGGAGTTACTCCAACACTGCTGCCCTTAGCTGAGGAAGGAATGATGGGCAGATTAGTTTTCACCTGGTTCCCGTCAAGGCTCTCCACCGCTGAAATCCCTGAAAAGGGTAGCATTTTTTGATGACGAACATGAGGAATGGGCCTCATAGCAGCAACTTTGAGTTTTTGTCTAGCAGTCACCACAGGGGTTGCAACACCATTCTCTTCTTTCACCACATGATTTCCAGATGCTAAACCATTTTGGCAAATAGCACTTGTTTCTTGATATAAATTAGGCCTTTTTCTGCTAGGAGCAGGCGGTCTTAACCATGATGGAGGATTGCCAATCTTAAAGTTGTAGGAAAATCCATCCTGCTTCCCTTGCTTTGTGCAGAAGAAAAGAAGCCGTTCAGCATCATCTTTCTCAAATGAAGCTACAGCTAATCCCTGAATGCTAGCAATGCCAAGTGCAACCAAACTACGATATGAAACATCAGGAGCCAATTGTCTCAAAACCTGAAAAGAACAGAGCACGAAGAAGCAAGTTATAAAGGATAACTAAAACCTTAAGCAGGTAGTAAACACCACCCATAATGAAAATATGAGATATAAAAGTGATCCCTGATTAAAATAAAGAGAGCAGCTTTTCCAATAGTGCAAAAATTCGCATACAACATTTAGAAATCAAAGAAATGACAAAGCCTCTATCCAGTATCCAAGTATACACCAATCTCCTACGTTATTATTTTCAGCACACAATCCTTTGCTGGTACAACTATAAAGAGCTGAGTAAGGAAACTTAGAAGAAGAAGAACAATGACTAGATAAGCCAATACAATAAAACGTGGTGTCGAGCCAAGTATTTGGACTATGCACTATCAAATGTATAGACTTATCCTCTAACATACTAAGCAGAGGGAAAATTTTATACGAACAAATATGAAGAGGAGAGATAGGGAACTTAGTAAAATCATGTATACTGATTATATTAACCATTATGTTCAAGGAAAACATGGAGCCAAATTGATTGGATTCCTGCATCTTCTCACGGGGGTATCTCTCAAGAAAATTTAGCAAGGGACAAAAAAAGAGAAACAACAAAGCAGTGCAAATTAAGAACCTGTGAAGCCCATGTAGGAACCTTCATGCAAACTTCAAATACTTCCGACCCACAAGCTACTGACATTGATCTCCGAGGCTCAGATGTAGGTGGTCTATTTTCCTCATCACTTGGCAGTGCATGAACCAGTTCACTGTTTTCAATGATTTCACTTTTGATGTGATTCTCTAATAGCTGAGAATTAACAAGGAAATATACATCATCCAATCAGTCATCGGTGGGCTATTAAAGATCATTAAACTGTACATGAACATACTGCTAAATTTACCAGATCATCAAAACATGTTTGAGCACTGCCTGAAACTAGAAGTGAGATATGAGCCGAACTACTGGTCGACAGATCACATCGCATGGTCACGACACCACGGGAAAATGCACCAGCCTGAAGAGGTGGTGGAAGGGCACTGTATCACAGAGCAGCAATATTAGGGCACAAAAGTTTGACAAGAGAGTACACATGAACTGAAGGAATTTAATCAGGGAGTGTCATATTGTTGCTGTCTTGGCGACTGACAACCACAAGAAAAATAAGCAAACCAAGCAGAGATTCCTCACAAGAAATAAAGTAATTAGCTATTAAACATGTAATTTTCCTTATCTTAAATATGCAATCAACAGGTGGATTAATTTCTAAGATGCCACCCCTTGAAGCAGGTCTGGAAAATAAGATGTTAGAACACCACAAGACCCATTCTGAGAAATACCTGACCCGGTTATGCAGCTTACTCCCTCGCATCTGGAACAAAAAAAGAAAGAGAAGCTTTTTCAGTACTCAATCACGTCTTACCTAGAAAAAACTTTAGTGATTTCAAGAACATCCTACTCTCTCATTATTCAATAGACAAGCAGAAGATAAAAATTTATTGTTCTTTCTGTCCATCCGCACACCACATCGAAGAGATCTATCAATCTATCATTTCAAGTGAAGAAATCTTCTGCTCTTCAACATCTCTTTTAAGTTCTAGATCTATAAATATTTCCTTTTTACTTTCCATTTTTTTTTCTTTTGATAAATGGTGGTGTCTAAGCTAGCTTGCGCGCATCTTAACTATTATACCGAATTCCTGCTACCTCCCACTAAAACAGATAGCAAGGTAACTCTATCCACCAAGGCTTAGGCAGATAGAAGAAAATCACCTAGTGTTTTTCTCTCTACTAGGATTTAAACCCTGGTCTCTCATGGTTTTCACTCACTTGACACTAGAGTACACCCTTGGGTGCATCCATTAACATATCTTAAAGCTCAAGAAAAGAGAATATCACCAGCCTGCCTCAGAAAGTGGAAGTGTGCCATTGCTCAAGTTACACAAAAGTCGGTTTCTACAACAAAAGGTGATCAGACACACTTATCCAGATGGCAGGAAGCCAAAAAGAGGACAAGTCTGAGCTGCTCAAACAAAGAAACTGGTGCATGTTTCTTTCTATCTTGGTCTCAGTTGGGTCATGCCACAAAGCATCAGAGAAGTCTATGAATGCTGGTCTGGTTGGAAAGTTGATAGAGCCATCAGAAAAGTCTGGCAGATGATCCCTGCTTGTATCTTTTGGTGTGTCTGGACGGAAAGGAATCGCAGATGTTTTGATGGGATATCGACTCCAACACACACACTTAAAGCTAGATGTCTCCTTTGGTTATTTAGTTGGCAGTATTTAGCCCCCGTAGATTGCCATATTAACTTTTTGGATTTTGTCAGCTCTTTTGCTTTAGCCTAGTATTTCTTTTCTTTTTTGTATCAAAGCTGACTCTTTCCCCCTCTTGTACTTCTTGCATCTTCTTGATGCCTTTTTCTATATAACTCATTACTTCATCAAAAAAGAAACTGGTGTCAATTGACCATCATCTGAAGTAGTTATAATATCACAAGGAACCACTGCTGCTGTTTCTTCAAGAAATGAAAAATATGTTGCACAAGGAAACAAAAAGGTGCAATGTTGGTGTAACTTACTTCAATGTTTAAGAGGGCATTCAGACCATCTGCTATAGATCCCAACAAGCATTCATCCTGAGCACAAGGAGCCATTCATAACATAAGCAATGTATAGGATTAGTTCCAAATATAACATGATACAACTTAGAAGAAACGCTATGAAGAATATATTATAAGTGTGCTCGCGCGCGCGTAAGCTGTATTCTTCAGCAATACATAAACCGCATAAGGAAAAAGGAGTAAGTTTGACTAACATATCGCATTCATAGCAATAGTTAATCTAAGTTCTTTGAGTTGTCCAGATAATTCGGTTCATAAAGAAATTATCGCATTGTTGTGTACTTGCAGTTGTAATAGACAATCCAACTTTTTGGAGTTTGTTCAGACAGAGGATTTCGTAAAGAAAGGATCACATTGTTGTTTCGACTTGAATTAATTAATGGATTTATATTCTTGGAAGTTGTTCACATAACGATTAGAACATTATCACTCAAAGAAGTGATAGGAAGAGTACATGAAACCAATCCCATACCAGTGAGCATGGCGTTCCACAGATGAGAAACCTCATGTTCACATCATCATCATAGATCTTTATGGCAGGAAGAATACCGGAGTTGCTTTCTTCATCATCTTCAGGACCTGCCTCAGGCGGAGGGACATTGATTTTGGGAGGATCACCAAGCAGGTGAGGACCCAGCTTTCCACTGGCCATCTGGCTCATCTCAGGGACAACTAGGTTGTTTCGGACGCAGTAAAGCCTGAAGGATGCATGTGCAAGTTGGAAAGCATCCCAAACATGACAAGTTGAACTGCAGACACAACCAGAAGACCTCTTGAATCAATTCCTTAATCCTCAAGACATAGAAAGGGCAGCCCGGTGCACTAAGCTCCCGCTATGCGCGGGGTCCGGGGAAGGGCCAGACCACAAGGGTCTATTGTACGCAGCCTTACCCTGCATTTCTGCAAGAGGCTGTACAGATGTAAAATTAAATCATGAATATATTTCATCACAGTTAGCTCTCTGAGCAATGCAATGTGGAAAAGAATTAAATTGCATGGTCAGCTGACTCAAAAGTAGCTACTCCCTCCGTCCCATTTTATGTGACGGTGTTTGACGGGCCACGGAGTCTAAGAAAGAAGGAAATCCTTTTCAAACTTATGGTACAAATCAAGTCATAGGTATTTGTGTGACTATAAATCATCTTATTAAGGGTAAAATTGAAAATTAAAGTTAAAATACTTCTAAAAAAGGGAAGTGTGCCACATAAAATGGGACAAAGGAAAATAAACATGGGGTGCTCCGTTGAAGCTTGCCAAAGAAATCTTTTCACTTAATAAAAAACATAAAATGGGACAGACAGAGTAGTATTTATTTGAATGATGTAAGACTCTAAAGAAGGCAAAAGAGACCTTGCAACATTCAAGTAAAATAGAAGGTCAAGAATGTCACAAGAATCAATATGAAAAGCTCTGTGAAGTCTGACACTAAGCCACCATCAACCTAGACAAGAGTGCAGTGTAAATCTTGGACAAACGTAGCAAACTTGGAAAGGATTAAAATGGAAAATTTGACAATGAACAAAGCAGCAGCAAGAAATAGCTTAATGGGAATGTACAAATCTAGATAGTTCTGTAAAAGGGTTGCATGGCCACATTATTGACGTCAACTGTTAGGACATCTGTTATTCTCTAGCACAGAGAACTAGGCACCAAGAGCAATGAATACATAGGCAGTCCAGAATAATGCATCAAATAACTGTACAGCTTGAGTCAACGGTAAGAATACCTCTGTGCCACACATAAGAATGCCTGCCGAAAATGGGATGCTGCATAGCAGGAAAATGCGCTCTTCCAGTACATCACATACGGAACACCCTACAAATATGAACATATTGGTGGAACCGAAAGAACCATCCATAAAGTTTAAATCGGGAGAATTGACCAGATCATCAGCTGATTGAATGAATCAAGGTAATGTCTCACCTTAGCATGAAGAGCTTCAGCCAATTTTTCTCCATTTGGGAGCTCCAAGTAGACCTGCAGTTGGATCATCAAGTAAACAACAGAAGAAATAATAATAACACAATTTCCTGTCCAAATACTACAAGTATAATTCAACCATTGAAACATTTCAAAATAATTGAATCTTCAGCAGAAAACACCTTAACTTAACCACTAAAAGGTGGCTTGGCTTTTATTTCTAAGCCATTTTTGAATTAAGTGCACTACTGATAGTTAGATATTTCAATAAGCCATATTCACCTTGAATTCTTTTTCTTTTTTGTTGTTGGGTGATTACCTTGAGTTCTATCTTGGTACGACAATAGTAGCTGTATCATTTACATCACTGGTTAGAGGAACAAACACCAATGTGTACACAAGACACAAACCAACATATTAATGCACAAACAACCATAATCTTTATCTCAACTGCTAGACTGACAACATCACTGCAAAAACAACCTTCATCGAAGTAATGCTAAATTATCATTATCCAACCTTCATCGGCTACCGATGTGTTATCTACATCAGCGTAATTGGGGAAACGCAGGTCAACGGTGTTTAATACATGTGTGCTGGTCAACTTAAGGTGTTTAGCAGGGAAATCGCAAAGTTAGGGACCGGCTTTACAAAACCATGCATGTGGAGGTGTCCATTTGTGTATTATTTTCTTGACAAAATTATCCAAGACATATTAAAATCCAACAACTTGGTAATGACTGACAACATAACAGGAAATACCAAAGCAGAAGTAAATGAACTGTTCAATGCAATAGTAATAAAATTCCAGAGAACATCTGACCAAGGGAGACACAAGAAGATACACTACTAGCACAAATTCTCCTGAACAGAACTAAGGAAGTAAAGTCACATACAGCGGTTGGAAGCGTGGCACTAAAAAGTCCAGAAATGGCTTCCGCAGAAGACAAATCAACACCTCCCCAAACAAGGGAACCAACTTCATCATTCGAAATGCGTTCTCCTTGCAAACACACAATATTTGGCTGCCACGAGTCTAAAACTTTACGAAATTCATCTGTACTGGGGTTTTTCAAAAGTTGCACCTACATTTACAAATTATAAGTGACGTAAGAATCCAGCTCACTAGCCAGGGCGATGACGAACCTCCTAATGAGAGCTATCAACCAAAAACATGTAAAATTAGAGATACAAAACAATTTAAGAACGATACCTACCTCCAAACGCCCTGATGACACAATCTCCGGGAAGCAATATCTCGGCTTACCATCTTTTACATCTGGCTTCTGATCATATTCAGCAGTTTTCCCACATACTACTGCAAGAAGACTGCAACTTTGTCTAGAAGCTCCTTGATTATGAAACATCACTTTTAACCAGGCTCTCCTTTTCTAAAACTACAGGTTCACACCTTCAAAGAGTATCTCACTACAGCAGCCAAAACCCACTCCACCATAATCTTGTACCCTCAATCTAAACCCTTTAGCAAACCCTGCCCAAAGAAACAAAAAACTGAAGCTCTATTATAAATGTAGAGAACATATTATTAAACCCAGAAGAGCAAAAGCACCAAACTTTTAATACATGCATAGATCAAAACAAGGTAGCAAGAAACTGCAACATTCTAATCTCAAAAATAACCATAACCCACTTGAAAATTCAAGCTTTTGATCTGAAAAACAACCTAATTCATAAAAATTAACCATACCCCACTTGAAAAAAAATAAGATTTTAATCTATAAAATAACCTTAATCCAGAAAATTAAACATACCCACTTCAAAACGATCAAGATTTTGATGTCAAAAATAACCCTAATCCCCAAAATCAATGAATAATCAAACGAGCAGGCCGGAAAAAAGCAAAAAGAAAGGGTAAAGCCGAACTGAGTATAAGCAAAAAGGCACTCACTCACCAGATAGAGAAATTAGAAAAATATCGAGGACCTCCGTACATTAGCTCCAAAATCCACTCCACGAATAGAGTAAAGAATGAAACCCTAACGACCCTTTTAAAATAAAATTTACTAACAACTAATCAATGTAGAGGAAAAATAAATAGAATAGAATAGGGGAAGTAAAAAAGTTCGTGTGATTTAAGAATCTTTTTTCTCATCTCTTCTTTGCTGTTAATTAGTGTAAGAAGTATTATCTATTCCCCGAGGGATTGGTATCGATTGCTAAATCAACAGTCAAGAAAAAAAGAAAAGTGAATAAATAGTTTGTTCTTAATTTTAATCTTACGCTTTCAAATTAAAAACTAACTTGGTTTTGTCTTAGGTTTTGAGTAACAACATTACTCAAGTCAATGAAAAAAAAAAGGGTAAACGGTCTCCTTAATTAAAACAAAGAATAACAGTTTCTGAAAAAATACCACAAAAAGCTAAGAACAAAATTAGAATAAGTAAGAAACCCAGAAACAGAAATGTTCTTTGGAAGTCAAAAAGAGCATAAAAGGCTGAGCTAACTCAATTAAGCCCAGAAATTATTTTACTTCAACTAGGGATTGTAAATAATTCGACCAATTTTTTAATTTATTTCTCTTATTTGTTTTGTTTACATAGAAGGAAATGAGATGGATAACTCATATTGTCTTAAGCTTAGTCCACTTATTTGATCATCCAGACAAATAAGATGAAAAGAAAGAAAATTCTTTCAAAAATTTGTAAAAAGAAAGAATCATTTAATGGACCAGGAATTAAATTAATCGTATCAATAAATTTCTAATATCACATGATTAAATGAACGGAAAAGGGTCAAAACTGTCCCTAG
The DNA here is from genome assembly GCF_001879085.1 of Nicotiana attenuata. Classification (NCBI taxonomy): domain Eukaryota; kingdom Viridiplantae; phylum Streptophyta; class Magnoliopsida; order Solanales; family Solanaceae; genus Nicotiana; species Nicotiana attenuata. The sequence continues at coordinate 220,144 of NW_017670875.1, forward strand.
ATTATTTGATTTGTACAAAATTATCCTCTTTTCATCTATTGAGCCAAAAATACCCTCATCGTTATTTTAGTGGCTCTATAATGCCTTTATTTCTAATGGACTTATCTGGAAAAAAAAAGAAATTTAATTAATGTCCCTGTGTCACTGTTACCAAACTTAAAAACAAACACCATAACCTATGTTATATTGGCCCGTACAGTAATCCTTTGTTTTTTAAAGACAATGTAACTTCTTCTTCTTCCTCCTTTAATTAAGTTATGCAAATGGTTGCGCCACCACAACAACAAGAAAATTAACAATTTAAGCAAGAAAATGTTTATTTTGGGAATGAAATGAAATGGGCATGGGAATAAAATTTCGGATCCTGACTTAGAAAGTAATTGATTAAATGAGCTTAAATTCATTAATGAAATCAAATGGATATAAATGGGTCTGAGAAAATAATTAATTATGTCTTCTAATTCAATTTCATGGAGATTGGAGAAAAAAGACGGATTGGCAGTGAGACGGATCCTTTTTTGGAGTGCGTCCAATGAAAACCCAGGTTATGGGTGTTTTGTTAAAATTTTGATAAGGATTTATGTTTAGACTAATGGAACGGTGACACGTGGATTAAATTTTTTTTCTCGAGATAAGTCCATTAGTAATAAGATGGTGTTTGACTAAGTTTATAAGCTGGTCAAACTAGCTTATAAGCACGTTTCGGCTTATCTACGCGTTTGGTAAAGCTAAAAGTGCTTATAAGCCAAGTGCTTATAAGTCAAAAATAAGCCAAAAGCCATAAGCTGGTCACCCCTAGCTTATAAATTTTTAGCTTATAAGCACTTTAAGTTTGACCAAAATTTTTACTATTTTATCCTTAAAATATTCATTTTTAGAACAAAACTCCTACATCGATACTCACTACCTCAAATATTCAAACTAAACCCCCTCCCGCCCTCCCCCCCACCTCTTCAAGTCTACAATTCTCATTGACTATTTAAGATAAGCAAATTCTCTGTTCCTTTGCATACTTATATCTATGTGATTGTTTATTAATCTTTGAACTGTATGTAATAAATGAGGATATATCAAATTTTTGGTGTATTGCTTTCTAAGTGTTGTGGTGATAAAGACAATGTTTGTTTCTCGTCAAATAATTTGTCCTATTTAGGTTTATTTTTTACTGAGAAACTTTTGTCAATTTATTAATTATTATAACTTATGATTATATGTTTATCATAAAATAAAATATATTTATCGTAAAAAATATATTATCTAAGCACAGTTGTATTTAAAATAAAATGACAAATAGAATATTTTGTATTTGAATCGATTTGGAATCTAAAATTTTGAAGAAATTACACCCTTATAAGTGTAAACAGTTTTAAGGTTATTTAAGTCATTTTAACAGAAAAAGAGCTTATCAGCACTTGTTTTATCAAATATTGGAACAACTTATTATCAATTTCAGCACTTGTACCCAAACACGTAACTGCTTATTTATTAATCAGTTTCAGCACTTAAAAGTGTTTTTCAGCACCTAATGCTTATCAACTACTTCAAATCAGCTAATCCAAACGGGCTCTAAGTGCATAATTGAGCCACTAAATGTCACGACCCGGATTCCCCCCCGGGAGTCGTGATGCAAGCCACGATCTTAAAAATCATTAACTCTTTTTGCTTTAATTCCTTTTTTAACCAATTAAATTACTGGAAATAAACAAATAAATTACAGTGGAATATAAAATTTAGCGGAAGTCTTAAATTAAATATGAAATCAAAACATCCTGAAGACCAACACGTGCCTCTAACCAGAACCTGGTGTCACAATATCCACGGACCGTCTAAGATTACTACAAATAAGTGTTTGAAAGAAAAGAACATAGTCTGTCTCGAGTACAAATGACAACAGAACATAAAAACTGAAAGAAGAGACGCCGGGCCTGCGAACGCCAGCAGGGCTACCTCGGAGTCACGGACTGAAGGATAGCACCCAATCTACTGCTGATGACCAAATGCTACTCCGGGACCTGGATCTGTGCAAAAGAGCACAGAGTGTAGTATCAGCACAACCGACCCCATGTGCTGGTAAGTGCCTAGCCTAACCTCGGCGAAGTAGTGACGAGGCTAGACCAGACTACCACATAAACCTGTACAATTATATAATATACAGCGGAAACAAAGCAGAAATAAACAAGTAAGGATGGGAGGGGGAAACATGTTGCGGGGAGATAACAGTTCCGAATAAAGCATCAAGTAAGGAAAGGAACAACATAACTACAATGTCAACCAAAACCAGAAATCAAATAAGTGCACGGCATCACCCTTCGTGCTTTTACTCTCTTTCCTCACCAAAGCAATTAGAATAATAAAATATGCACGGCATCACCCTTCGTGCTTTTACTCTCTTTCCTCACATATAATCAATAAAATGGGCACGGAATGGTACATCGTGCGGCATGGCATCACCCTTTGTGCTTTACGCTCTTTACTCACAATAGCAAACAATGCACGGCATCACCCTTCATGCTTTAACACTCTTCCCCACCCAAACAATAATCACAAACAAGGGCAAGGGAAATAAACAAGAACATATAGGAACCCCGGCAAGGGAACAACAATTAAACAATTAAACCCCGGCAAGGGAACAACAATGAAATAATTAAATCCTGGCAAGGGAACATTCCAATAACTCTTTCTCTATCTTTCAATTTTACTTCATAACTCGCTTTACCACTTGAGCCAATGCTCCAAAGGGTTCAATCATCTCATATACTTTCACAATTCATAATATAACTCGAGCCAATGCTCCAAGATGTTCAAAGGACTCAATTCCTTCCACAAACTTTTCACAACAACTAGAAATCGTCACCAAGGCATGAAGAATACAATGAAATCAGGATATTCACAATATAAAGACTCACGGTCATGCTAGACACCGACGCATAGATACTCGTCACCATGCCTATACGTCGTACACGACTAATACCACATAGCAAATAGGACTCAACTCCTAATCCCTCAAGCTAAGGTTAGACCAAACACTTACCTCGATGCCTTGAACACAACTCAAGTCTCAATTATAGCTTTACCCCTCGATTCCACCGCCAATTCGCTCGTATCTAATCACAAATGACTTAATTACATCAATAAACACTAAATGAATCAACCCCAATGCATGAAAATGAGTTTTCCAAAGTTTTACCCAAAAAGTCAAAAAATCGCCCCCGGGCACGTGGTCAAAACCCGAGATTCGAACCAAAAACCCGATTACCCATTCCCCCACGAACTCAAATATATAATTTGTCTTGAAATCGGACCTCAAATTGAGGTCCAAATCCCCAATTTTTGAAAAACCTAGGTTCTACCCAAAACACCCAATTTCCCCCATGAAAATCTTTGATTTTAGGTTGAAATCATGTTAAAAGATGTTAATGATTGAAAGAAATGAGTAAAACTTACAATTGATTTGGAAGAAGATTGTTCTTGGAAAAATCGCCCAAAGGAGTTGTGTTTTGAAAATGGTGTAAAAATGACTTAAAAATCGGCTAAGCATAGAAAATTGCAGGTCTCTGATATGGGAAATGCGAACAGGGGTTCGCAATTGCGAACCCCGACCTCTGCAGATGTGGGAAATGCGAAACAGGGACGTATTTGCGAACCCTTCATAATTTCCCAGCTTTCGCATTTGCGAAGCAGTAGTCGCAATTGCGACTTCGCATTTGCGAAAAGGCAGCTCGCATTTGCGAGGAAGAGTGGCCTGGGCTGGCTTCGGTTTTGCGATGAACACACTAGCAAATTTTTAAGTTCAAAATGCACCCCGTGGCCTATCCAAAACTCACCCGAGCCCTCGGTGCTCCAAACCAAATATACACACAATCTCAAAAACATCCTACGGACTTATTCGTGCGATCAAATCGCCAAAATAATATCATAAACATCGAATTAAACCTCAAAATCCATGAATTCTTTCAAACTTCATAAAACATCAATTTTCCAATTTAGGTTCGAATCACGTCAAACGACGTCCGTTTTCAACCAAATTTCACAGGAAGGACTTAAAACATATATAAGACATGTACCGGGCGCCGGAACCAAAATACGGGCCCGATACCATCACTTTCTAATCAGATTTCATTTCCAATTTCCATAAACAATTTCAGAAAATAATTTTACTAAAAAATTCATTTCTCGGGCTTGAGACCTCGGAATTCGATTCCGGGCATACGCCCAAGTCCCATATTTTCATACGGACCCTCCGGGATCGTCAAATCACGGGTTCAGGTCCGTTTATCCAAAACGTTGACCAAGGTCAAATTTATTCATTTTAACATCAATACTTAGCATTTTTCACAGAATTTCATATTTAAGCTTTCCGGCTACGCGCCCAAACTGTGCACGCAAATCGAGGCGACTCTAAATGAGGTTTTCAAGGCCTCGGAGTCATAGAATTCACACTAAGATAACAATAAGGGCCTTTTTGGCTAAAAAGGTGGATGGAGAATATTTTTGCACCAAATCGAATAGTCAAATGACAGTTTTGACCCTTCTCCCTTAAATGAAATATCAAAACATGAATTTGGATGGTTGTTACGTATTGTATTGTATCGTTACTTTCAATATAATTTTTGTTTTGCCTGTCACTTTAAATATAATATCGTATTGTATCATTAAATTCATTATTGTGAGACAACGAAAAGTCACTTTGTGTAATGGCCAGTTCGGTGTGGTTACATCATTACTGTAACGACCCGGCCGGTCGTTTTTGGAATTTACGCCCCGATCCCCCCCTCTGTTTTCCCTAAGTTCATTTCTGCTATTTTGGTTTGCCGGGACGTTCGGTGTTGAGTTTCGGAGAGTTTTGGGGCACTTAGTCCCTAAACGAGAGCTTAAATATTGAAAAATGGTCCGTAGTTGGAACAGTGTGAAGACGACCTCGGAATGGAAATCTGATGGTTCCGTTAGCTCCGTTAGGTGATTTCGGGGTTGGGAGCGTGTTCGAAATGTATTTTGGAAGTTCGTAGCTCATTTAGGCTTGAAATGCCAGAGTTTGTATTTTTGAAGTTTCCGGTCCGATAGTGAGTTTTTGATCCGAGGGTCGGATTGGAATTCCGAAAGTTACAATAGTTCCGTCATGTCATTTGGGATGTGTGTGCAAAATTTCAGGTCATTCGGACGTGTTTTGGTTAGGTTTTTGATCGAAAATGTATTTTTATGGAATTTGAAGTTCTTAGGCTCAAATCATTGATTAATTCGACTTTCCGACGTTGCTTTAGGTGGTTTAAGGGTTGGTACAAGTTTGAATGAGGTATTAGGTGCTATTAGTTCTTTTGGTTGAGGTCCCGGGGGCCTCGGGATGATTTCGGGTGGTTAACGGAAGAATTTTTGAAGTGTTGCAGCAGCTGATTTTTTTCTCTCTTCTGGTATTTTCGCTTCTGCGGCTTGGGAACCGCAGAAGCGGAGCCGCAGAAGCGGCCTGGTCATCGCAGGAGCAAGTTTGGGCAGAGTTTCTCAGGTACCGCAGATGCGGAGGAAATTCCGCAGGAGCGGCCTCGCATCTGCGAGAAAGAGAACCGCAGATGCGGAAACTTGGACTTTTATTAGAACCGCAGAAGCGGCTTAAATTCCGCAGAAGCGGAACCGCATAAGCGGTTAATGGTCCGCAGAAGTGGACATTGGCTCTTTAGTGAAGGTCGCAGAAGTGACTCATTTTCCGCATAAGCGGGACCGCAGAACCGGTCCCTTGTCCGCAGAAGCGCAAAATGCCTGTTCTGATATAGAAAATTCGAGGGTTTGATTTCATAAGTTAGAAAAACCAAATTGAGCTCGGGCAAGGGCGATTTTCAGAGGGTTTTGAAGAGAAGACTATTGGGTAACGTTTCTTTAATCCCTTCTAGTTATATTTCATCATTTTGTAGTTAAATCCATCCTTTAAATTCGAATTTGGGATCAAAAATTGGAAGAAATTGGGCAAAACTTCATAGGCTAAACCATTGAGTTTTGAGTGAGCATTTGACCTCCGATTTGGGAGATTTTTATATGGCTAGACTCGTGAGAGTACGAGGATTCTGAAAATGTAAAAATTATTCGATTCCGAGGTGTTGGCCTAAAGGGCATTTTGGTCATTTCACCTAATTTCACGCCGTAGCTTTGAATTAATAGCAAAACCAGTTGTTTGCGATGTTATTTATGATATGTAAATGTATTGAATAGATTAGGGCCGTTTGGAGTCGGATACTCGTGGCAAAGGCGTGGTTTCTAGTTGATTTTGAGCCGGTTCGAGGTAAGTGGCTTGTCTAACCTTGTGTGGGGGACCTTTCCCCTTAGGATTTGATATGTGGTAATTGAGTGCCTTGTACGTGAGGTGACGAGCACGTACTTGAGCTAATTGTTGAAAAACCCGGTTTTTACTTAAGATATTGAGACTGAGTTTCCTTCATATTTGCCTTGTTTTACTTGTAGCTATAACATGTGTTAGATTAGAAAAGCATGTTTAGTTGATTTAACTTGCCTAATTGTTTAAGTTGCCTTGACTGTACTACGTGAAGCATGCTAGGCTAGTACTACCTGATGTTTGCCTTTTGTACTTCATTTCTGAATATCTTCTGGTTGTGGTTGCGCATTTACATTGGGACTACGGATGTGGGATTTCGGTAGCTCCCCCCCTTGTTTGTTTACTTTGGGACTGCGGGTTCGATTCCCGATAGATCCCCCTGCACATTTACTTTGGGACTGCGGGTTAGATTCCCGATAGATCCCCCTGTACATTTACTTTGGGACTGCGGGTTAGATTCCCGATAGATCCCCCTGCACGTTGATAGCTGGACTACAGGACGGTATCCCGGGGGATCCTTCGGATATACACATATGATGGACTACGGGACGGTATCCCGGGAGATCCACTGGACAGTTGAGAAAAAGGGGCTACAGGACGGTATCCTGGTAGACCCTCATTGTTACCATTGGTATTGAGCTGTGTTTATTCTGTACTCGTGTAGTTGTTATAGCCTCGTTGACTTGTCTTATCTCACTGTTGTACTTATTATATCTGTCAGATTTTTATACTGTTAAATTTTTATTATTATTATATATTGTCTCGGTAGGGCCCTGACTTTCCTCGTCACTACCCAACCGAGGTTAGGCTTAGCACTTACTGAGTACCGCTGTTGTGTACTCATGCCCTTCCTGCGCATGTTTTTCATGTGCAGATCATTCAAGTACCTCCACTCAGGCGCACTATCAGTGAGGCAGGAGGACTACAGAGACTTCGAGGTAGATCTGCTGCGTCCGCAGACCGACGAGTCTCTCTCTTACTCTATCTTTAGTACTTAGTTTTCCGTCTTTCGGTTGTTAGAAATTCTGGAGTATGGAACCTTACTATACACTTCTGTAGCCTGTGTTTCCCGTGAGTTTCCGGGTTTTGGGAATTGTTTTAGGCTTGTGATATTGAGTTGTACTTGTCAAGCGGCATTCAGTACAGTTTCCTTTAGATACCTGATTTGATTTTCTCTATTTTCCGCAAGCATTATATTTCCGTAGATGTTAGGCTTACCTGGTCATGGGGACCAGGTGCCGTCACGACATGTTCACGATTGGTGAACTAGGGTCGTGGCATTGCGTCTTCTTGTTGGCTTTTAATTTGACTGGACATGCCGTGTTACCTGACGCATAGCATTAGTCTCGTTTTAAGATGAAATGGACTTTGGGCTTGAAAATAAAATGGACTTATTTAATTTGTAAAGTCTAAATAAATTATTTAACCTGAATAAAATGGGATACGGGTATTCGGAAAAATTAAGTTTACATATTAAAATGATATAAAGATGACGTGTCGTGACACGTTGATTGATCAAAAAGTTAAGATTGGCAAAGAGGCACGAGCTGCAACAGATACGAGCAGAGGCATAGAAAGAGGCACGAGCGATTGAGGCACGAGCGATTATTCAAAAGACCCAGCGCCCGTACCTATTTAGGTCCAACAATTAGGGCGAATGAACCTGACAGTACAATGGGCGAATGAACCTGACTTTGGGCTTGAAAATAAAATGGACTTATTTAATTTGTAAAGTCTAAATAAATTATTTAACCTGAATAAAATGGGATACGGGTATTCGGAAAAATTAAGTTTACATATTAAAATGATATAAAGATGACGTGTCGTGACACGTAGATTCATCAAAAAGTTAAGATTGGCAAAGAGGCACGAGCTACAACAGATACGAGCAGAGGCATAGAAAGAGGCACGAGCAATTGAGGCACGAGCGATTATTCAAAAGACCCAGCGCCCGTACCTATTTAAGTCCAAGAATTAGGGCGAATGAACCTGACAGTACAATGGAGTGCAGATACAGTATTTAATGAGCCATAAATACTAAAAACGTTAGAGAATCTGTATTGAATACAATGATTATGTAATGTAGCATTTAATGTCTTTAATTGTCCATAATGGCCTTATCATGAAAAAGGCAAAACCCATATCTCCAAAATAGCTATAAAAGGGAGAGAATGAATCAATTGTAGGGACACGAAACACTATCTGAATACACCGGTTTACTTTGTTTTTTCTGACTATTTCATTATCGGCAAAATCATTCATCTTTCTTTGATTATCAGTAACCCGAGTTCTTCTAAATTATCGCTTTGACCGAAATTCCATTTTTTGGTTAAACAAATTGGTTCCGTTACCGGGAATCTGATAATCTATTTTTTCTTAAAAACTTTGTTGCATCAACAATCATGTCAAATGTTAACGACAACACCCAAGGAAACCAGGGAAACCAAGGAAACCGTCAACTCCCAGGGGACTCACAAGATGTTAACACTCCGATCCCTTCTCCACAAAGCTTGCCTCGGCAGTCTCGGGAAGGAACTCCCGATGGGTCTCACTCAAACGCAAATGCTCAATTTGACAACGAGGAAGCCGTCAATGAAGCTTTACAAAAGTTAATTGTCATACCTCCTTTTTTACACACCCACCCGGAAGGATAATGTATAAGGGAGTTTTTCCATTTAAAGTGACATTATTCAAAATGGGATTATTATGTATTCACAGTCGCCACTTGGAATAGGTTTGGCTTTTGGTGTCCCAAGTCACCGGTTTATCTTGAATCCCAAATCGAGGAAAATTTTGACTTCCCGAATGGAGTCTGCGAACAATAAATTCTGAATAAGGAATTCTGTTGACCCGAGGGAAGGTGTTAGGCACCCCCGGATCCCGTGGTTCTAGCACGGTCGCTTAAATTATTATAATTGGCTAAAACATCTGATTTTAATATATGTTATCCTATAGTGCAATTTTAAAATTATTTACCGCTTTTAATCAATTTTTTTTTTAGGAAATTGAACGTTGTTTAAAACATGTTTTTGGATCACGTCACATGAAATGCACCCGGATCCTCGACACATTTTATTCAACGTTTTGGGATTTGGATTTGGGTCACATAAATATGCACCCGAATTTAAGAAGGTAATATTATCAATGACGAGCCTAAAGCAACTAGCGTGTTGTTAACTTTGCGGGCGGCCGTGGAAATTCACTAATTGGCACGTCCCGAGTTCTAAAGATTTTTAAAAGATATAACTAAAGAGGGCCACGCAATTTGTGCATTTTTGTTTGGCGCGGCGCACCTCATTTTATTTTTAAAAGGATATCCTAAAAATGAACTACCATTATCTATTAATGATTATCCCTAAATCAGATCTTAATTCATTAGTACTATGAAGGCCCAGGCCTGTATTATATATGGAGGCCAATAGCCTTAATTAAGGCCATCAGCACATTGGGCTTCGAATTTGGCCCAGAAATGAGGAAAGATTCGGTCAGCCTAAGAAAAGCTGTCCCGACGTGGGCCTCTGCTCAGGCCCAAATGAGAAGGCAAGCCTGAATTGGCAGCGAAGCCCAAGTCCAAATCATTAGGAACAGACTATCAAGCCTTGGCCTAACGGTAAGCCCAAATCAATGCTGGGCTTCAACGGGGTTTCAGAATTACTCAAATTATTTCAAACTGAAGAAAAACAACGATATGGCAACAAAGGAGCAGATGATATCTATTTAAATCGACAAATGCTAGTTTTTAAAATTCAAGTGTAGATCTATTCCAATTTTTACAGTTTAATCATGTCTAAGCTAAGGAATCACTGCAACCATTGAGAATTCGATGATTAAGTTGAAGTGATCAAAACCTATATTGAAACATCAAATACAGAAGACTGAAGTGCTAACCAAAATGCAGGTATTAGAACTGAATTATAGAGACACTTGCATGTTTGTTAGATTTAAATGTAACATTCCTGCTGAAACTTAAATTTAAACATAACATTCGAAGCTGCAGGATCTATTTGTTTCATATCAATATGAGTACATATCATTTTTAGCCTATTCCTAACCAACACTTCAGTCTAGCTTAAGCTTCAAATTAACAGAACGGCCAACTGAATTTAGCTAAACTACAGCTAATGAAAACAGTCCATACAGTCCAATTATTACAGCTATAAGAAATTCCGGTTATTTAAACCTCTAATACTACTAATGCATAGATCCAGCATTCAAATTAATATGCTTGCAAGTGAACTAGCATGAGAATAACACGAGTAGTATGTCATTTCTTCAACCATCCAAATACATTTGCTGATTCAATTCTTTGCACATCATTTGAAGCCAAAAAAATACCTGGAAGTTGGAATAAAGTGAAGAAATAGGAGTCAGCTAGCATCAGTATAGTAGCAGATACAGTTTCAGCAGAGAATCAGCAATGTCAAGTTGGAAAACCCAGGAAACAGAGGACAGGATGTAGTAGACTCAAAACAACTTCAATTAATCAAACAATTCAGCTGAATTTGAAGACCAGACTGTGATGAACTGATTCAATCGAAAACAATAGATCTAGAAAGAGTTTCTTCACTATTTTTGTTGATTTTTTCAGGATTTTGGGTTTAGTATCTAATGATTTGTATCTAAACTATCTATTTCTACCAGAATTTTTGGATTTTTCAGTAGTTTTTTCAGTAGTTTTGGATCTGAACTTTCTCAGATTTTTCCCTCTCTAAAGCTAAGTTTTGAGAATTTTTGAATTTCAATTTTTTCATATCTTCCAACTTTTAGAAACTTTTGGGGGGAATTTTCAGATGCAAAAACTTGTTCAACAAGGCACTGAGGACTGCCTTTTATAGGCAAAATTGAGGGTTCTCTCAGATTTCAGTTTTACACCTTTAGTCCCCTTTTTTTATTTTTTTAGTTTTTACTAATTAATCCCTAAAGTTTTTGGCTTGTTGCCCAAGTTACTGCACTAAGTTGCTGATATTTCAACTAAAGCCCTCTTCTAGAAGATTCTAGGAGGTTCTAGTTTCAACTACAGCATTATTCTCTACTTAGGAATGCCTATACTACCCTTCATTTTAATCTGAAATTACTATCTTATACTAACTAAACCCTAGTCCCTCTTACCCTAGTTAAAATTCAACTATAGTTAAACTCAAAGAATCCTAATTCAGCTATATCCAAACAAACTAATAGAAACCAACTAGCAGCAAAATAAGAAATTACTGAAATAATAAAAATTAAAATCAATGAAACAAAAACACATATCTAAACAGATTTGAAACAAAATTAAACTAACACCAAAAATCACAAAAACAGAATTAACCAAAATCAAAACAAAATTAAACTAAAAAAAGTCAAAAGCAGTCACAAGAGCAGAATCAATCATGAACAAACCTAACGATTAATCGAAAACAAAGAAATAATCAAACTAGGAAGAAGGACTTACTTATTTGATATTCTAGTCGATTGAATCCGAATTGAGTCCCCAAATAATATTATATGTTTGTTCTTGGTAAGAACAAACATATAATTCTATTTAGGAACTCAAATAGACACTTGGAGTGACGATCCGACCCGTCGTCTCAGGAGTTACCGCCCCGTTTCACCCATTTTATGCTTCTTCATGTTTCATTATCAGTATTTGGTGTGTTATAGTTGATTCGGATTGGTTTTGGTAGAAATGAGGCACTTAGTCTCTTTAAGGAAGGCTTAAGTTGGAGAAGTCAACCGGACGTTGACTTATGAGTTATAGGGCTCGGATGTGATTTCCGGAGATGCGGTTAGCTTCGGGGGATGATTTGTGACTTAGGAGTGTGATCGGAATTTATTTTGGAGGTCCGGTGTAGAATTAGGCTTGAATTGGCAAAGTTAGTATTTTGGCGAATTCCGGTTGATGGGTGAGATTTTGATCCGAGGGTCGGAATGGAATTTCAAGAGTTGCTGTAGCTTCGTTATGTGATTTGTGATATGTGTGCAAAATTTCAGGTCATTCGGACGTCGGTTGGTGGGTTTTTGATCAAATGCGTATTTCGAAAGTTTTGAAGAAACTTAGGCTTGAATCCGATGTGATTTAATGGTTTTAGCGTTGTTTGATGTGTTTCGATGATTGGAACAAGTTTGAATAATGGTTTAGGATGTGTTGGTACTTTTGGTTGAGGTCCCGGGGGCCTCGGGGTGGGTTTCGGATGGTCAATCGGACCATATTTGGACTTAAAGATTGCAGGTTCAGCTATTTGTGTTGCAGAAGAAAATTGCTCATCGCGTTCGCATGGGTGAGTCACGAACGCGTAGAGGGAATTTGAGGGCATGGAAATTTGGTCTTCTCGTTCGCGTGCAATTGGGTCGCGTTCGCGTAGTTCTGAAAGGCGAAGCATCGCGATCGCGGTTTGGCTTCCGCGATCGTGTAGAAGGTAGTTAAGGCCCTGAGAAATTGTTCAATGCGTTCGCGGCCAGGTGGACGCGTTCGCGTAGTTGGAAGTCCTGAAGGTACGCATTCACGGGTTGGGCACCGCATTCGCGTAGGGTTAATTTTTGGTCAATGTTTTCTGTTCATCGCGAACGCGGCGGAGTTGACCCCGTTTGCGTAGAGTAAAATGCACCTGGGCAGAAGGGTTTTTTATATTATTTCATCCGCGAAGCTTGGTCCATTTTCCTCCATTGTTGAGCACCTTGAGAGCTTTTTGGTAGAAATTAAAGAGGGTTTCGACGGGAATTGATTGGAGGTGAGTCTCGTGACCTAGAATCATCATTTTATTGAAGAATCAACACCTAAATTCATGGAAATTTGATTAAAAATGGAAGAACTAGGGCTTGACTTTTGAAATGGAAATTTGGAGTTTGAGGGAGCATTGGAGCTCGGTTTTTGGTAAATTTGATATGTATGGACTCGTGGCGAGGTAAGGAACCCATTGATGTTAATTTTCTGATTTTTCGAGGAGTGGGCCCGAGGCTCGGGTTTTGCTAATTTCGAGATTTTTGCTATTTTTCGATTGTTTTCGATTGGGTATTGTCCCATTGGCATATTGTGATGTATTCGCTCTGATGTTGGATAGATTCGACGTGCGTGGAGGCCGGTTTGAGGGGCAAAGGCGTCGCGAGCTAGAGATTTCACCGGTTCAAGGTGAGTAATGATTGTAAATGATATCCTGAGGGTTTGGAACCCCGGATTCGCACACCGTAGTGTTATATTGAGGTGACTTACACGCCGGATAGCGAGCGTGGGGTAGAGCACCATTGGGGATTGTGACTTGGTCCGTCCCGGTTGTTGATTTTACCGCGTATTTGACTGAAACTTATTTGATATTATCATGATTTGGGCTGATTGCCATACTTGGGCTTCGTGCCAATTATTTGAACCCCTCCGGGGATTTTTATCACTCTTTCCTCACCATTTGATATACTACTTGAACTCAGTCCTGTTGATTGTACTGTTTTTGCAAACTCAGCCGTTTTAATCGATTTTTGAGACTTTACTGATATTTCACTGTTGTCTGGGCTAAGAACTATTATTTTATTGATGCCCGAGGGGCTTATGATATTTTCTGGACTGAGTGAGGCTTTCAGGCCTTGAGCGTGAGGTGAGGAGGCTTCCAGGCCTCGAGTGATATGTGAGGAGGCTTCCAGGCCTCGAGTGTATATGTGAGGAGGCTTTCAGGCCTCGAGTGTATATGTGAGGAGGCTTTCAGGCCTCGAGCGATGTGAGGAGGATTTCAGGCCTCGAGTGTGATGTGAGAAGGCTTTCAGGCCTCATGTTGATATGTACAGGCTTTCAGGCCTTATGATGATATAGCGCTTGGGCTGTAGGAGCCCCTCCGGAGTCTGCACCCCCACAGTGAGCGCGGGTACCCATGTGATTTGAGAGTGAGCCCGAGGGGCTGATGTTGTACTGTGTGACTGATACTGAGCTCGAGGGGCTGATGTTGTACTGTGTGACTGATACTGAGCCCGAGGGTCTGATACCGTTCTGAGTGATGTGATACTAAACCCGAGGGGCTGACACCGTTCTGAGTGATGTGATACTGTGCCCGAGGGGCTGATACTGTTCTGAGCGATTGATATTGAGCCCAAGGTGCTGGTACTGTTTTGAGATGTGCCCGAGGGGCATACTTTTATGTGCTCATCTTGCATATTTATTTGCCCTTTTTACCTGTTATACTGTGGTATTTATGCCCGAGGGTGGATTTTTCTGTGCTTATCAGCACTAACTGTTTTGAAATCGTTTCCGTAATTATTAAAAAGATCATTTTCAAAGGAGATTTGAACTGAGCCAAGATATTTCTAAAGCTTTCACAGATTTCACTGTTTTCTCAGAAAATTGTACCCGGCTTCTATACAGCATGTTGGTTGCTTTACGTGATTTCTTGCTGGTCGGTTATTATTTACTTTTATTACTCACTGAGTTGGAGTACTCACTTTACTCCCTGCACCTTGCGTGCAGATGCAGGTATTTGTTCACCCGGTAGCGGGTTTTGAGCTGGTTGAAGATTTTGCTATCATAGCTGAGCAAGGTGACCGTCAGCGTTCGCGGCACCGAACTTCTTCCTTTGATTCTAAAATTCTATTCTGTATATTACTGGCCTTGTAGTTGTATTTAGACTCCTCTAGATGCTCGTGACTTGTGACACCCCGTTTGGGCTGTGTTTGGTTGTACTTCCGCTAAGTAATATTATTGAATCATCATTAAAAGTGTTTATTCATGTTTATCTATTTTTGAAAGAGGAAATTAGGGTTGGTTGGCTGGCCTTGTCTTCACGAGAGGCGCCATCACGACCTGAGCGGGGTTTGGGTCGTGACAAGTTGGTATCAGAGCCTAGGTTACTAGGTCTCACGAGTCATGAGAAGTTTAGTACAGTCTCGTGGATCGGTACGGAGACGTCTGTATTTATCCTCGAGAGGCTGCAGAACCTTTAGGAAAACTTCACATTCTTGAATTCTTATCGTGCGTCCTTGATTCAGCTTGAAAAGAAACTCTTGAAATTCCTTCCACGCGACGGTATGCGCACGTGAGCGCTCAGTGTCAGATGTGCCTTGATGGCTTGTGATTCCCCGATCGAGGGGCGAGATGTGATCTCTGTGAGTTTGATGTTGGACCAGTCTGGAGGACTTGAGGCCGGATCTTTGCTTATGGCTTGAGCACCGAGGTGCTAATTGTGTGAGCAAGTGTTTTGAACTTATATATTCGGTATTGTCCCCATTAGCCGGAATGGTGGTTGGATATCCATGTGATGAGTATGTTAGTACTGCGAGATGTATCTATATGACTTGGTAGTGACGAAGAAGTCGGCTGGATATTAGATGAACTGTTAAGTGTTCGATTCCTATTGTGATTTGTCGTGTAGCTCGGGTTATGGGCGCGTGGAGAATATTTTCGTGTCTCCTAGTTGGGGAGTGAAGTGCCTTACATGTGGCGGTATGAGTTCAGACTTAGGAAGACTAAATGACTGTGTAACGTATATGATGGTGGAAGGTATGCTAAAATGCTAAATTGAGGCGAAGCAGGTGGGTTATCTCCTGCGGAGTGTTCTTAAGTGGTATGATCCTTATGTGTATGTTAGAAGATCTCATGTGTAATTGAAGGGTACGTGTCGAAATTTGGAAAATTCGGGTTGCTTAAGAGAGTGGACTCAACTGATGTGGGGGGAGTGCGAGATTTGCAGAGGATTACAGTACTAGATGATCTGTGTTTTCACAAACTTGTAGATGATTTGAGTTTAATCTCACTGTGATATGGTGGCATCATTAGAGTAAAAGTATTATGGGTTATTGAGTGTGTCCTGATATATGGCTTCGAGCCAAGTTGGGGAGGTTGCTGTTGATTAGCTGATTGCACGGTTATGTGCTATGTTGGTTCCGGTTTGAGGCATGCTGGTGAATCAGTTCTTGTCGCAGAAATTGAGCAGAGGATGGCACGAGTGAAGCAAAATTGTGATAGAGGTCATATTATGTTTTATAGAGTATGAGAATCACGGAATGTCTAGAGTGTTATTGGCAAAGGATGCTCGTTGTGTAGAGCGGGAAGTTGTTTGGTTGCATTGGGATGAAGATATCATTTTGCGGTATCGGAGTGCCAATGAGGCACGGGTGGTTCCGTCCGTCAGGTCAGGTGAATTGCAGTTTGAATAAGAGAAAATGATTTTCAAAAATGATTCTAATATGTTCAAGAGTCTACAGGGAACAATCGGGTATCTTAAAGTTGCATGTGTGGTTAGAAACTGTGTTTTCATTGGAAGAGGTTCAGATTTGTGGTATTTCTATGTTAATTATGGGATTCTATGCATCAGTGTCGGGAAAGTAAAGGTAACGGATTTAGATTCACAGGAAGTTCTTCAGAGTTAAGCGCTGTGGAATGTGGTGTTTTCGGGAATATTTGAGAGAGAGTGTTCGGCGGCTTACGGGTTTCAGACAGTGTGGTCATGCTTGGTTCTCGCGTGGTAATCCTGGATTGAGGAATTGTGGTACTACAGTAAGGGAGAAATATCAAGTTGATGATGAATCAGAAGGGAAATTAGATAGATGGAATAGCTTGATAGTGGACCGAATCGGTATGGTGAGGATGTGATTAATTCTTTGTGTGTGTTCGAGGCAATGAGTTCGTACAGGTATGGTGCATCAAAGCTCTTGAGTTCTGACAGCTTGCTTAGCTCGGTTTGGATAGAAGGATTCAGTCCTGGCAGTTTAGTTGTGCAAATGGAATTGGGAGAGAGTTCTTGTTGGGTTTTACCGTGGTTTGGAGATGTATATTTTCTATGGGCATGCGGAGCATGGATGTGTAATGATTTTCTTCCGAATGGGATTAGTGGAAGTTCTTGGCTAGATGAGTTACAGTTCAGTTCTGAAAAGAAGTTCATAAAATTCTTAGGCAACGAGTAGCCTCAGGTAATCAAGGAAATGGTACTGCTAATTGGAAGTGATTTGACGAGAGTATACGTCTCAGAAAAAAAGGGTATGTGATTAAACTGATGATACTTCGGTAGTATTGCGGCGCTTTCTTGTTAGATTGACTGCTGATATCTGAGTTTGTGTGATGGCACAGGGGAATTTTATAAGATCTTTCGTGGAATGATTGGGTACTTGAGGTGTGATATGTATTCATACGGCGGAATTTAGGACCAGGTATGGTGATTCGTGTGCTATATGGAGTGGAGACTGGAAGTTCTTATGTGCAGACTATGTAGTGGTTGTGGATCGTGTGTATCAGCACCGTTTAGCGGCTATTGGGATTTGGAGGCCCGAGTGGATCTTTCATTGCTTGGTATGTTAGATTTCCGATATGATGTTGGGGTGTAGACTGGCTGTCTCAGTGTTGGGTTATTCTAGACTATTGCGCTATGGGCTATGCCGGAAAATGCCACGGGTTGAGTGGCGGGGTGCATGGGATTATGTTCTAGCATAGTGGTTTGTATTCCAAAGACCAGCGGATGGCTGTGGAGGACTGCTTTTCTTAATTGGACCTTCATGATGGATGTCAGTGCAGAGGTTTCTACCATTGGTTCAGTTCCGGTGTTGAGGGACTTTTCGGATACGTTTCTTGTGGCCGAGCATGTCGCCAGACGAGGTTGTGGAATTCGGTATTGATTTGGTGTTGGGCACCGTATTGTATGGCTCTGGTAGGAGCTGTAGTAGTGGAAGGAGCAGCTGCAGGCTTCCTTGATGATGAGTTCGTTGGCAGGTCAATGTGGATGCTTGTTCTAGCTTGAGTCGGCTTGGTTGACCCCGAAATTTTATTGTTGAGGGATAGGTTGATTCGATCGTTAGTAAGCTTGTTAGTGATCTGGGGAGATCTATGAGATGCTATTATGCTGCGAAACGTTATGATTTGTTGGTTATGGGCACACGTGATGCGGTTCTATTGGGATTTATAGTGGAGGTCGAGCGGGAGAGTAATTGGGTGTTGCTCGGTAAATGAAATGTTGGTTATGACCTATCGGGTTGCGTGTCGTATGTTATATGTTTCACCGTGGGTGTAATGAATTGCTTGGGTTCCAGACATCAAATTGTGTGTGGCTGTCTATTTTGAGCATAGTGACTTGAGGCGTTTCATGTGTAACAGTGTTTGGATAGGATCGCGCATTGTGGCGAGGCCACGTGGAGATATGACCTTTCGGGGTAGATTCAAGTGTTCTATTTCTATGATGTGAGACGGGGTCTCAGCCTTGTATGGTGATGGTATTGATGAGCTTGAGGTACAGCTCTTTCGTTTGAGTCATTTTTCATGATTTGAGTATGTTCAGACCGTTTCTTATTGGTGCTTGTATTATGTAAGTTGTGGCTTAGGCCTGTATTGAGGTGTCATATCACCAGAGTGGTGTGTTGGATTCGAGGTGATCGTT
>NW_017670875.1:239408-245787 GCF_001879085.1 Nicotiana attenuata
TGATGGGTGAGATTTTGATCCGAGGGTCGGAATGGAATTCCGAGAGTTGCTGTAGCTTCGTTATGTGATTTGTGATGTGTGTGCAAAATTTCAGGTCATTCGGACGTCGTTTGGTTGGGTTTTTGATCAAATGCGTATTTCAGAAGTTTTGAAGAAACTTAGGCTTGAATCCGATGTGATTTAATGGTTTTAGCGTTGTTTGATGTGTTTCGATGATTAGAACAAGTTTGAAAAATGGTTTAGGATGTGTTGCTGCTTTTGGTTGAGGTCCCGGGGGCCTCGGGGTGGTTTCGGATGGTCAACCGGACCATTTTTGGACATAAAGATTGCAGGTTCAACTATTTGTGTTGCAGAAGAAAATTGCTCATCGCGTTCTCATGGGTGAGTCGCGAACGCGTAGAGGGAATTTCAGGGCATGGAAATTTTGTCTTCGCGTTCGCGTGGCATTGGGTCGCGTTCGCGTAGTTCTGAAAGGCGAAGCATCGCGATCGCGATTTGGCTTCCGCGATCGCGTAGAAGGAAGTTAAGGCCCTGAGAAATTGTTCAATGCGTTCGCGGCCAGGTGGACGCATTCGCCTAGTTGGAAGTCCTAAAGGTACGCGTTCGCGGGTTGGGCACCGCGTTCGCGTAGGTTTAATTTTTGGTCAATGTTTTCTGTTCATCGCGAACGCGGGGGAGTTGACCGCGTTCGCGTAGAGTAAAATGCACCTGGGCAGAAGGGTTTTTTTATATTATTTCATCGCGAAGCNAGGACGAACGAATGTTTAAGTGTAGGAGGATGTAATGACCCGGCTGGTCGTTTTTGGAATTTACGCCCCGATCCCCCATTAACTGCTTCCCCTAAGTTCATTTCTGCTATTTTGGTTTGCCGGGACGTTCGGTGTTGAGTTTTGGAAAGTTTTGGGACACTTAGTCCCTAAATGAGAGCTTAAGTGTTGAAAAGTGGTCCGTAGTCGGAACAGTATGAAGACGATCTCGGAATGGAATCGATGGTTCCGTTAGCTCCGTTAGGTGATTTCGGGGTTGGGAGCATGTTCGGAATGTATTTTGGGAGCTCGTAGCTCATTTAGGCTTGAAATGCCGAAGTTTGAATTTTTGAAGTTTCCGGTTCGATAGTGAGTTTTTGATCCGAGGGTCGGATTGGAATTCCGGAAGTTGCAGTAGCTCTGTCATGTCATTTGGGATGTGTGTGCAAAATTTCAGGTCATTCGGACGTGTTTTGGTTAGGTTTTTGATCGAAAGCGTATTTGGAAGAAACTTGTAGTTCTTAGGCTTGAATATTTGATTTAATCGGGTTTCCGGTGTTGTTTTCGGTGTTTTAAGGATTGGTGCAAGTTTGAATAAGGTATTAGGTGGTATTGGTGCTTTTGGTTGAGGTCCCGGGGGCCTCGGGATGATTTCCGATGGTCGACGGGAAGAAATTCTAAAGTGTGCAGCAGCAGATTTTGAGTCTTCTAGTATTTCCGATTTTGCAGCTTGGGAACCGCAGAAGCGGCTTCTTCATCGCAGAAGCGATTCCAAGCATCTCCGCAGGAACCGCAAAAGCGGTACCTTCCTCCGCATAAGCGGGACAGCAGAAGCGGGATTTGTACCGCAGAAGCGGAGTCTGGCCTTAAGTGAAAAACCGCAGAAGCGGCTCGTGGTCCGCACAAGCGGGACCGCAGAAGCGGTCCCTTGTCCGCAGAAGCGGAAATGACTGTTCTGAAAAGGGGATAATTCGAGGGTTAATTCAAAAGTTAGAAAAAAACAATTGGGAGCTCGGGAGAAGGCGATTTTGGGTGGATTTTGAAGAGAAAATCACTGGGTAATGTTTTCTTGACCCTATTTAGTTGTATTCCATCAATATATAGTTAAATCCACCATTAGAATTCGAATTCAAGGTCAAAATTGGAGAAAATTGGAAGAAACTTCATGAACATAATTATTGAGTTTTGAGTGGGCAATTGACCTCCGATTTGGGAGGTTTTTATATGGTTAGACTCGTGAGAGTACGAGGGTTCTGAAAATGTAAAAATTATTCGATTCCGAGACGTTGCCCTGAGGGGCATTTTGGTCATTTTACCTATTTTTGCGCCCTAGCTGTAAATTTATTAGTGGAATCAGTTGTTTGCAATATTATTTACGATATGTAATTGAATTGAATAGATTTGGGCCATTTGGAGTCGGATACTCGTGGCAAAGGCGTGGTTTCTATTGATATTGAGCCGGTTCGAGGTAAGTGGCTTGTCTAACCTTGTGTGGGGGACCTTTCCCCTTAGGATTTGTTATTTGTTGATTTGAGTGTCTTGTACGCGAGGTGACGAGCGCGTACTTGAGCCAATTGTTGAAAAATCCGGTTTTCTTAAGATATTGAGGTTGAGTTCCTTTCATATTTGCTTTATTCTACTTGCAATTATAACCTGTGCTGGATTAGGAAGCATGTTTAGTTGATTTAACTTGCCTAATTGCTTAAGTTGCCTTGACTGTACTACGTGAAGCATGCTAGGCCAGTACTACCTGTTGCTTATCTTTTGTACTTCGTTTCCGTGTACCTTCTGGTTGTGATTGCGCATTTACATTGGGACTACGGATGTGGGATTCCGGTAGCTCCCCCCTTTGTTTGTTTACTTTGGGACTGCGGGTTCGATTCTCGATAGATCCCCCTGCACTTTTACTTTGGGACTGCGGGTTAGATTCCTGATAGATCCCCCTGCACTTTTACTTTGGGACTGCGGGTTCGATTCCCGATAGATCCCCCTGCACATTGATGGTTGGACTACGGGACGGTATCCCGGGAGATCCTTCGGATGTACACATATGATGGACTACGGGACGGTATCCCGGGAGATCCACTGGACAGCTGAGGAAAAAAGGGGCTACGGGACGGTATCCTGGGAGACCCTCATTTTTATCATTGGTATTGAGCTGTGTTTACTCTGTGTTTATTCTGTACTCGTGTAGTTGTTATAGCCTCGTTGACTTGTCTTATCTCACTGCTGTACTTATTATATTAGTCAGATTTTTATACTGTTAAATTATTATTATTATTATATTTTATCTCAGTAGGGTCCTGACCTTCCTCGTCACTACCCAACCGAGGTTAGACTTGGCACTTACTGAGTATCGCTGTGGTGTACTCATGCCCTTCCTGTGCATATTTTTCATGTGCAGATCATTCAGGTACCTCCACTCAGGCGCACTATCAGTGAGGCAGGAGGACTACGGAGACTTCGAGATAGATCTGCTGCGTCCGCAGACCGACGAGTCTCCCTCTTACTCTATCTTTAGTACTTAGTTTTCCTTCTTCGGTTGTTAGAAATTCTGGAGTTTGGAACCTTTACTATACACTTTTGTAGCCTGTGTTGCCCGTGAGTTTCTGGGTTTTGGGAATTGTTTTAGACTTGTGATATTGAGTTGTACTTGCCAAGCGGCATTCAGTACAGTTTCCTTTAGATATTTGATTTGATTTTCTCTATTTTTCCGCAATTATTATATTTCCGCAAATGTTAGGCTTACCTGGTCATGGGGACCAGGTGCCGTCATGACATGTTCACGGTTGGTGAACTAGTGTCGTGACAAATACCCTATTTTGCTACATTTTTTTTTATTTTTTACAATTGTTACTACTACTATCATTAGTATTAATATTAGTATTAGTATTAGTGTTAATATTGATATCATTGTTATTCTTATAATTACTACTTTTACTATTATCACTGTTATTATTATTACTACTATTACTACCACTTTATTAGTATACTACTTTTGGTATTATTATTATTATTAATACTATTGTTACAATTAGTATTGTTACTATTTTAAATTATCTACTTAATATTGTTTTATCAAGTATAACTTTATTAATTTAGGAGCCCAAGGAAATACTAGGAAGAAAGGAATAATAGGACCATTTTAAGCCCAAAATTCGGCCATCAGCTAGCCCATGACTCAGCCAACCAAATCAGGCCCAAATGAAATCTTCCACTTTAGCCCAAACAATAGAATCCTCTAGAACTCCTACTAAAACGTTGTCGCTTGGTGTCTAACGATATCCGATTTTTCCTAATCCCCAGTTGTCTTCTTCCCCCCTTTTCCTCTTCTAGACTAAATTCCATGGAACCTCAGCCATGGACAGATTTTGTTTACTCCATTTTTGTGCAAAACGTACTTATTACAGAGTCCGTTGCTACCCAATCTCTCCAAAAACGCTCCATCTCTCATATGCATGTCCTTGAGGAGATTTGGTAAAAGCAAAAGGCCAAACAACTTTTGAGAAATCAGATTTTCTTCTGAACAAGGAGGATTAGTTTTCAGAGTTCTTAAACGGTTCCTTGGCTATTTGAAATTTGAAATCGCTCTCAACTTTCAACCAAAACCCTAGACTCTTTTCCTATAAATACTACTATTTTCTACAAGTGAAAGGGGGGATTTTTTTTTAGCCGTCCATTTACCCCCTAATAACTCTAGGGTTCGGAGCCACCTCTTCATTCTCTTAAACTCACTGATTTTTTTTCCTTTCTAAAATCCCAACTCGCCCAACTCTTTTTCTATTTGGTTTTCGATTTTAAAACAAAGGCGCTTT
The DNA here is from genome assembly GCF_001879085.1 of Nicotiana attenuata. Taxonomy (NCBI): domain Eukaryota; kingdom Viridiplantae; phylum Streptophyta; class Magnoliopsida; order Solanales; family Solanaceae; genus Nicotiana; species Nicotiana attenuata. The sequence goes on from NW_017670875.1 coordinate 243,970, forward strand.
TCTTCGCTCAGCCGAGGCAGCGAGTTTGAGGTCGAAGCGCCATAGTTGATCCACGACGCTCCTAGTTCACTGCCCGCAAAAAAGTAAGTGGCCTCTTTCTGTTATTAGTTTTTTTTATGTTAAAAGCAAATAGTTATTGTTGTTAGAAAATTAGCAGTTTACTTCCTATATAGAGATTATGAGTTTGGACTCATTTGCATACATAGAAGTCATGTCTATACAAATTTTTTATTCCAATTGTGTTTGTCCAGAAACCCACTAATAAGTTCTTGATAAATTGCCTACAAAAATATTTTGTGTGTTTTATGTTGGTAGCACACGATCTACGTTGTTCTTTTGTAAATATCATGCTCACGTGATGTTTCATTTCTAATTGCTTGTTAAGGATAAACGTGTTATGTGAAAAGCTCCCTCTTTCTTATGAATAATCTTTTAACTCGAGAATTTAGGAGTGTAATATTTTTGGATACATTACTTTTATCCGTCGAAAAAAAAGAGAATACATTCTGTAAGAGTGTTGGTGTATCCTTTATACCTTCGAGCAATAGAAGCTTATGTTCTTTCATGTACAGGTAATCATGGCATAAATATAAGGTTACTGCAGTAGTTAATTAAAAATGTTGCGAGTAATTCTTGGATTATATTATTCATAAATAGCATGCTTATACGGTTTTGTTAACGGCTGCATTTCTTAAGTAATGAATAGCTTTAAATCTATGCAAACTCCTTCGATTAAAACAATAGCATGAATAACATGCTTATATGGTTTTGTTGATAGTTGCATTTCTTAAGTAATGAATAGCTTTAAATCTATGCAAACTCCTTCGGTGATAGTAATTGTATAAAACAAAGACCTTATGCTCCTTTTGGTCTCTCTCCTATTTAGTGAATAGGAGTATATTACTTTATGATAAGCACCATGATTAGGCCTTTCCTCTTATGTTTAAATGCCCAATATCATGAGCGTGGGTTTTCATGAAATAACTATCTTAGGATATCCTTTAGCAGTAATTAGCTAAGAATGTCCCTTAGATGAATGAGTTACACTCATTATTTATCATGCCTATAGAGGTTTTATGGATAGTTCTTTCTACCCAAGCTTACTTAGAAAGTTAAGCTCTTTGTCAGAACTATGGTATAGAATTCCATCCCTAAGAGACATTTTTTATGTATTAATAGCTAAGTAAGCTATACTACTATCATTGATACCTTCTCTGTCACAATGTAGTAGAGATGCTTCTGATAATGGCATACTAAATACTGCAACTCAAGATTTAATCACTCACCTTTTCATCATAAAAGATTTATTTACTTACTCAGTGAAGCATGCCTTAGGGTACCCTACTTGTAATTGCTCCATCTTAAATTTTAAATGAGAAATTAGAAAACGTCTACTTGAATGCTTCATTAGAGGATGTGCTTGAATCAGTGATATGAATCTTAGTATAAACATGTTAACTTGATGAAATATATCCATTTTGATGTGTGATTATCATGGAAAGTTCATATTTCAGTCATGCCCTTAAGAGTTGCTACTAATCTAAATAGCTGGAAACAATTACTTCCAGCATTTCGACAAGAAGTATGGCTGGAATTTCAGAAAGTAATTTGAAACTACGACCTTTTTCTTGATATGCTTTTAAGAATCAAGTTCCACTCTCCAGTCCTGCTTATCCTTGCACATGTTAGTTAAACTCTTTAAGTTATTTTGCTTAATTCTTTATTTTTCTTCTTTCTTTGTCATTGCACACTTTTGGAGTCAAAATGGAGTCTAATTCTAAGACTCTTAGTGAAGTCTCGTGAAGACTCAAGTTGCCA
>NW_017670875.1:245812-277474 GCF_001879085.1 Nicotiana attenuata
CTCAAATCACATAAACTTAGCGCGTAGTATAAGAACTTAGAATCAATTTTTAAAGTAACGTCTCAAAACCTTTCATCACATTATTTTCTAATGGCCTTGTGTTAAGCTTTCGTAAACACGAGATTTTTAAGTCCAGCAGAATGATTTCTTAAGTATATTTATGAAAATTATTTCCGTATGTCATAACCTTTGAAGAACGAGTTTAATTGTTGGGTTTGTCAAGGCACTGTGGGGTTTAAACATTTTCCTAGAAGTTAAATCCAAACTTTTTTTATTGTTTGACTTTCAAATAAGTAATTTTCTTTTTCAATTATGAACGTATACAATACAATTTTGAAAGACTCATTTCATAACGTTACTGCACAATATTTTTAATTTCAATTGACAAACATTTTTTAATACACACACATATTGCTACTTAATTTTTTTAAAATTAATTAACTTAAGTTTGGCTGGTTAACCGCTATTAACGGATCATATAGGGTGCTTTAACAACCTTCCCTATAGGATTATTTAGAACCCTTACCCATAATCTTAAGCTAACCAGACCATAAAAACAGAGTTAACTTTAAGCACTACTTAGTTAAAATTGGTGTCCTAATTCACCGTTAAAATTAATCAGGTGGCGACTCTCTTTAATAAATTAAACCTTCAGAATTACCAATATGTTATACTCTAGTTTGACCCGTGTTAAAATGGGTTATAACAGCATGGCGACTCTGCTGGGGATTCTAGGTTCTAAACCATAACAAACTTAGGTTAATAATAAAAATTATTTGTGTGTTTTTTATCGTTATGATGCTTATTTGAATTGCCTTTATATCATAAACTGTATTTATGAATTGTTTACCTGCTCTCATTGCTTTATATAAATTGTCATTCCATTTCACTTCCTCCACTTCTGGAAAATTCACACAAAGCACACACCTAACGGTTACGTGGTTTGCGGCTGTGCACTTTTCAAAAAATACCTTTTAGGGGAAAGTTCGTGGGTAAGTCAACCAGCGGTGCAGTCGACAGTCACGGGCTTTCCACTCTCAAGTTGTCTGCTTGGGAGAAGACCGGTCTAGAAAAACCCACTCTAGTCAGCCTAGGGTAGAGCTAAACCAAATCCCTTTTAAGACCATGCATCATTTTAACCTTAGGTGATTTAATACCCTAGGTGTATTAAATCCATTAGTTAACCTTACCTAAATGTCCAAGTGGGTTTTCAACCCCAAGTGACACTTATCATATTTATGTGCATTATTTAAAGGGTGAACATGCCAATTATGTGGATCATTTACTTTAAATTAATTAAATCCTAGTTAAAGGAGCATGGTTATCTTTTTTATAACATGTGTAAAGTTTTCAAATGACATAATCTTGCGGAACAACGAGAAGTTTACACATGACAAAAATATCTTTTATTGTACTTTCTTTTGATTTTCTTTACGTAAAAATAAATAAAATGACTTAAGCGATTCATGTACTTCTTTTGCTTTTAAAAAATAGAATTACTTACTTAATTAATTATAATAAAAATATTTTATTATACTTTCTTTTGTTCTTGTGATGAAAATACACTCTCTTTTTACAAAAAAAAAGAAGATGTTTAAGCAGTTATATATTTATTTTCTTTAAAAAAATAGAATTATTAATTTCTAGAAATGGAATGATACATAATGGCATATTTATCTTTCAAATACACGTTAGGCCTACCTCTGGCACTAAGAGGCCTCCCCTACATATTAGGACGCACAATTATTTGTTATACTTTGAAATTTGTAAAATGCTTGCTTTCTTATTTGCTTATTTGCTATGTCGCTTACATGACTTTATTACTTTCACTAACATCATTTGTTATTTTAGGACTATCCAACTTTCTAATGTATACTTTATTTGTTCATATATTTTTGTTATTTATTCTTTATATCATTTTTTCGATTTAATAATAATAATAATAATCATCACCAACCATTCCGCATAACGACTCTAGAGCACTATTTTTATATTTACTTAGGCTCAAATTTCTCTTAGATGCACTCCAATTCTTAGAATATGCTTAAGATGTCTTTTTAGTCTCTCGGCATGATCTTCTATTTTTATAAGGTAGGACGTTTTGCCCGCAAACTCTCAAACAAGCTCGATTTATCATCGTCCTTAGAGTAAGTCCTTAGATATTCATGCCTTCAACTAGCCTTAAGGATTTTCTTTAACCAACAAGGTGTATAGTAAGATTTTATTAAAAACTGGCATAATATATTATAATTAGGTAAAATATTTTGCCCATCAAATTTTGCGAGTTAATTTTATTTAGGTCATTTTATGGTTACATGTTTTTAAAATAATTCCACTCGTACCTCACATAATTTTATACCTTCAATTCTTGCACGTCTTTCCATACATGCCTAAACTTCTATCTCCAATAATATAAAATATAAATAGGTTTCATAAAATATAATTAGTATTTTACCTATGTATTAGAATTTTCACCTTCGTGCCAATTCTCATTTACATGTTGGTAGATGTCCAAACTTGCGCAATCTACCGAGCAATAGAAGGCTACTATTTTATCAATTTGCATCGTTAAATTATTCTAAATTTTTCACATATCCAATTCAAATGTTCGTATCGTCTTTTTTCGGGTTGCTAGATTAATCTACCTGCAACCGCCAATTCCAAATCTTGGCATGCGAGTCGAGGGACCGTTCCATAAGTCTCAAAACGGTTGATATCGTATTGCGGGCCTCGACAACTTTGTGATTTGCCAACGCTAAAAAATAAAATAAACAATAATAATAGAGTCATTTCATGTCCAATTGACTCTTATATCCTAATTAAGTATCTTGATTCTAAGCTTGCCGATATTCAAACAGCCAAAAAATTATTTCGACGTCAAAATTATTCGTCTTTGTCCTCTTTGAAACACAGTCTATATAAGGCTCAGTCTCATTAGAGTAAAAAATTTCCCTCAGAAAAGGAAATTGGGGCAGAATTATTTTTTATGCAAATTGATCAACTTTGAAGACATTGAGTATGCTTGCATAGGGCATCGTGCCATGGAGTAGTCATTAGAAACTTCCTAAAGATTGGGGCGATTTTTGAAATATGCCAGAGTCATGCAAAGAAAAGGAATTATGCTAGAGCTAAAGCTTTGATGTTCGACATAAGCCAGCATTTCACAAAACTTTAAATCAGTTTGCTTCCAGTCTCAAGCGTTAGAGCCCTCTAGATAACAAGTCATTCTCGTCCATCCATTTTGCAACTTAGGCTATCCTTTCTAGTTTAGGGCTCCTACTTAACCATATCATGAATTAATCAATCTAACTTTATTATTTCGTGCATTTATATGATGAATCCGCTAACACTTTATTTTTTGTTTGTAAAAGTTTTATTTTTTTTAAAGGTTGCCTAGCATTGAACACAGTTTTTGGTTGCGAATCTGCATAAACGACGAGACTATAATGGCAGACATATTTGAAGCATTCAATACCGATATGAGATTTTTGCAAGCAGAAGGTGATGATACCGAGGCAAATGTGGTACGAAGAAACTTGTTGGTTAATTTGGAAGCACTTTCAACCTTCTTCCAAATGCAACCTCCAGCTCCAGCTCCACCCAAAATATTGGCTTAACCATATCTCCTTATCCAACTCCTACTTATACAATCTCTCCAAAAATGCCAATAACCTGCAATCCTAATCAAGTCATGATGATTCCTAATACCAAACTTCCTATAACCTCAACTCCATTTAAGGAGGACAAGCAAAACCAACTAGTTGTATGCTCGTATAAGAGACTTGAAAAATCAACCCAGCAGATTTGCCGTGAAAATTTGGAAAAAGAACTCTGTGATTTGAAGAAAGCCATTGGAGAAGAATTGCAATCAAGAAATCATCAAAGTCTAAGATATGAAGACTTATGCCTATAGCCTGATGTAAAACTCCCACCGGGTTATTCGGATGCCAAAGTTTAATACTTTCAACGAGAAGGGAAGTCCCATTGCTCATTTGAAAGACTATTGTAGCAGGTTAATTGGCATAGGACACAACGAGTCCATTCGGATGAAGTTATTTATTCAAAGCTTATCAGGACCTGTACTTGTTTGGTACACAAAACAAGATTTTAGTAAATGGCACACGTGGGATGATATGGCTCACGATTTTGTAAGGCAATATGAGTTCAACCTTGGAGCTGATCCATACATGCATAGCCTGTACAAAATAGATAAAATACCACATGAATCTTTTCAGGATTATGGTGGAGAGTAAGCTTCGAAGGTGCACCCTCCACTATCCGAGAAAGAGTTGATCTCAATCTTCATTGACATTCAAAATGGCATATATTATGAAAAGCTGGCTACTGCGAACGTGCGTAATTTCTCAGACTTGATTAGAGTCGGGGACTTCCTAGAAGGCGGCATTAAAGAAGGAAAGGTTAACATGCAGACTATCAATCATGCTTTACAACCAGAGATGCTAGAGAATTGGAAAGGTAAAGAGAAGAAAAATGCCTCAGTTGCCATGACTATGCATCAACTGCAATGCCATCATGATCACCAGCTCTTGAAAAACTATGCTATCTCTAATGCCCGCAACATGCATCTCCAGCCTCCTCGCCAACAAAGCATTCACCATCAATATCATAGAGCACAAGTTGCTTCTCACCAATCCAAGAAAAGGAAGCCCCGCGACTTCATACCTCTGAGTGAACCAATCTCTAGCATATTTGCTCGATTGAATGCCTCAGGAATTATGCAACCAAAAAAAGGAAGGGTTTTTGGCCCTTCGCATCCATTATTCGACCCGTCAAAGTGTAACGACCCGACCGGTCGTTTTTAGAATTCATGCCTCGATTCCCTATTAACTGCTTCCCCTAAGTTTATTCTGCTATTTTGGTTTGCTGGGACATTCGGTGTGGGGTTTCGGAGAGTTTTGGGACACTTAGTCCCTAAATGAGAGCTTAAGTGTTGGAAAGTGGCCCGTAGTCAGAACAGTGTGAAGACGGCCTCGGAATGGAAATCTGACGGTTCCGTTAGCTCCGTTAGGTGATTTCGGGGTTGGGTGCGTGTTCGGAATGTATTTTGGAAGTCCGTAGCTCATTTAGGCTTGGAATGCCGAAGTTTGAATTTTTGAAGTTTCCTGTCCGATAGTGAGTTTTTGATCCGAGGGTCGGAATGGAATTCCGGAAGTTGCAGTAGCTCCGCCATGTCATTTGGGGCGTGTGTGCAAAATTTCAGGTCATTCTGACGTGTTTTGGTTAGGTTTTTGATCGAAAATGTATTTTGATGGAATTTGAAGTCCTTAGGCTCAAATCATTGATTAATTCGAGTTTCCGACGTTGTTTGAGGTGTTTTAAGGATTGGTACAAGTTTGAATGAGGTATTAGGTGCTATTGGTACTTTTGGTTGGGGTCCCGGGGGCCTCGGGATGATTTCGGGTGGTTAACGGAGGAATTTGAAGTTAATGCAGCAGCTGAATGTCCCTCTTCTGGTATTTTCGCATCTGCGGCTTGGGAACCGCAGATGCGGCGCCGCAGAAGCGGCTATTTGGCCGCAGAAGCGGCTTGTCCCCTTTTCCCTCAGAAGCCGCAGAAGCGGTGCCATTTCCGCAAAAGCGGAGCCGCAGAAGCGGCCCAGCTATTGCAGATGCGGCCCTGTCCCCTTTAATGAAAGCCGCAGAAGCGGTTGCTTTTTCCGCATAAGCGGGACCGCAGAAGCGGTCCCTTGTCCGCAGAAGCGGAAACACCTGTTCAGAAATATCAATTTCGAGGGTTTAATTTCATAAGTTTGAAAATCGATTGAGAGCTCGGGAGAAGGCGATTTTGAGTGGGTTTTGAAGAGAAAATCATTGGGTAACGTTTCCTTGATCCCTTTCATTATATTTCATCATTATATAGCTAAATACATCATTGGAATTCGAATTTAGGATCAAAAGTTGGTTAATTTGGGGTAAAACTTCATACACCAAATTATTGGGTTTTGAGGGGGCATTTGACCTCCGATTTGGGAGATTTTTATATGGTTAGACTCGTGAGAGTACGAGGGTTCTGAAAATGCAAAAATTATCCAATTCCGAGATGTTGGCCTGAGGGGCATTTTGGTCATTTTGCCTAATTTCACGCCTTAGCTTTGAATTAAATAGTAGAATCAGTTTCTTGATATGTTATTTACAATGTGTGATTTAATTGAATAGATTTGGACCATTTGGACTCGGGTACTCGTGGCAAGTACGTGGTTGTTAGCTGATTTTAGCCGGTTCGAGGTAAGTATCTTGCCTAACCTTGTGTGGGGGACTTCCCCTTAGGATTTGAGTCTTCTTTGTTGATTGTATTCCCTGTACGCGAGGTGACGAGTGCGTGCTCGGATTTATTTGTGGAAAATTGCCCTTTTAGGCTCTTAGGTACTTGTAATCACCGAATATGAAGTTGTTCTTGATACGATTGAGTTCCCTGTTATTTGTTCCACCTCTACACGACTTACTTGGAATTTATCTGCCCTTTTTGGTTATTCTTGTTGCCTAAATGACTTTTACTTGTTTAACTATAGACATTTGCCCTTCTGTAGTCGCATTATCATTCCTAACTGCTTGTCTTTATCTGGAAAGCATTATTTCTATCTCTCGTGTAATTAATTGGTCTTAATTGGAAAGAAGTTAGATATCCTATGTTTAGTCGATACTTCCTTAATTGTAATTATTTGATCCATGTTAACTTCCTTGTTGTAGAACTGAGTATTATGGAATCGTTGTTTCGTATTATTTCTCCCTTGTTGAGTTGTTCTTATTGCGCTTAGTATTTCCCTGTTACAGTTATTTCCTTGTACGTTAATTGTACCGTCTTTTGGTGAACGGAATCTCTTGAGTTGATTCTCTTGCTTTGTTCCTGTATATATTGTCATTTGTTAATATTGTGATGCACGAGGTTTCTGCCGTGCGGTTGTTGATATTGTGATGCACGAGGTTTCTGCCGTGCGCGGTTGTTGATATTGTGATGCACGAGGTTTCTGCCGTGCGGTTGTTGGTATAGTGATGCACGAGGTTTCTGCCGTGCGGTTGTTGATATTGTGATGCACGAGGTTTCTGCCGTGCAGTTGTTGGTATAGTGATGCACGAGGTTTCTGCCGTGCGGTTGTTGTTGAAGGGTTGCACGAGGTCTTTGCCGTGCTATTGTTGTTATTGATATTTTGCACATGCGGCGTAATAAGGCGGGATATGTTATATGCTTATATGTGGGTTGCGCATGTGGCGGAATAAGGTGGGAACATTGTGATGCACGTGTAGCGAAATAAGGCGGTGCTTATTATGTTATTAATTGCACACGTGGCGAAATAAGGTGGGCTATGTCAGGGGATGATTGTAGAGAATTGTGACGGCCTGTGGAGGCATTCCTATTTGTTTAATAATGTGATTGTGGGTTGCTTACCGGTATGAGATTTATCGCTTGGAAGTTGTGAGGAAATATCGCACGTGCGGTCTGTTCTCCTTTTCATGTTTACTAGCTGGTAGAATTTTGTTAGAAACACTTGCACAAGCATACACGTAGCTGAACACCCCTATTAGAGGTGAATTCCTCCTGATTTTGCTAAGGGTGGAGGTACGCCCTCGTTTATCCATTATATTTGTGAGAGTGGCCCTAGTAGCCAGTTAGTTATCGGTATGACCATGAGATTGATGGGGCACAGGATGCCAATTGTTAGATTGCAGATGCTGGGTCTTCGCGATTTGTGGTTTGTCCGAGACTTGGTGAAATTGTGGAAAGAGTTGGATAAGACCTTTGTGAACATCATTGTAGGATATGAGTTATTGACTTGTTTTTCCCATTGCTGTGTTGTGACCTTAGGATTTGGATTGTGATTCTGCCGTCATTTCCTATCCTCATTTATTATATCCTCGTTGTTACTTGTTGTATTTTTTTTTTCCTTATCGTGGATTGTAGCATTCTTGATCATTCATGCAGTCTTTACATATTTATATGTCATTTCCATTGTTCCTATGATTATACTATTTATTGACCGGTAGGTGCCTTGACTATTCCTCGTCACTACTCCACCGAGGTTAGTCTTGATACTTACTGGGCACCGCCGTGGTGTGCTCATGCTACTCTTCTGCACATTTTTGTTGTGCAGATACAGGTACTCCCACTCAGTTCTGTCAGCCTTGGAAGGAGGCGTATCGATAGAGACTTCGAGGTATATCTGCTACGTCCGCAGACCGAGGAGTCCCTTTCCAGCTTTCTGTAATAAGTATAGCTATTTCAGCATTTCTCCTTTGTATAGATATTCTTGAGTCAGAGCCTCTTATATATCCCTTAGCTTGTGATTTGTGAGTTTCCGAGTTTTGGGAATTGTTTTAGACTTGTGATGTTGAGTTGTACTTGCCATGCAGCATTCAGTACAGTTTCCTTTAGATATTTGATTTGATTTTTCTATTTTTCCGCAATTATTATATTTCCGCAAATGTTAGGCTTACCTGGTCATGGGGACCAGGTGCCGTCATGACATGTTCACGGTTGGTGAACTGGGGTCGTGACATTATCTTTGTGTTTTCATTTTATTTTCGCAATATTAGGCTTACTAGTCGTAGAGACTAGGTGCTGTCACAACATTTCACGGAGGGATAAACTGGATCGTGACAATTAAAATCTTAATTTTCATTTAACTCTACAGTACATAAATTTTTAGAGTAAATTATCAAAATGCTCCTTAAATGTATGAAAATTATCAATTATTGCCTTCAATAAATATCTTATCTTATATAATCTCAATAGGAACAAGTCTTTGATCGTAGCAATTCTACTCCCACACAAAGAATCAACCTGAATTCTCAAGAATGCAAAACATGTGGGAGACGCTTGAGTTTTTGCAACGATGTGATCGCCTCCGTCGTTGCCGCCACCGAAGTAGTGACAGCTTTGAGTAAATAATTGACTTCTACTAAAGCAATTTCCTCTTCTCACCTCTGAAGCAAATTCTTTCCCCTCTCCCCTCGCCATTTCCCTATCAAATTTGTCCCTTACCTTCATTTGCCGACCGCCGTCATTGTCCTCGACGTAGGGACGACTCAATAAAATCGGAGGCCTAAAGTAAAACTTATAAAGATGTGAGGAAATAACATTAGTAATGTGACAAGGTTGAACAAATAGACACGATTAATTTAGATAACCAAGAAAAAATTATATATCGATTTTAACAAATTTTCCTTCAACTTTTCAAGTTTCTTTTAAGTATTCCACAATATAACATTATCTAATATTTTAAAATATTGTGTTAAATTATTCAAATTTTCATATTTACTAATAAAATATTTAATAACTAGAACCAATATAGTATATTGAAACAAAATGTTAATATTTTGTTAACTTAAAAAAACCTTAGTAATATAAATAATTATAACTAATAGAAAAACTCTTGGGAGCCTAAAGCAAAAGCTTTAGTAGTAGTGAAAAAAAAAAAGACCAGACCCTTCCTTTCTTCAACAGACGGGTCCCTTCCTCCTTGGACAAAAACCCTAGCCGCCCTTATTCCCCCTCTCTTCTCAAAATAGACCCCCTCCCTCAAGAACCCTAGGTGCCGCCCCCATTTTTCCAAAATTCTCTCAAGAGAATCCAAGTCACAGATTTCACTCCTTCACTCACATTTTTTGGGCACACACACATTCATCTTCACTCACGGATTTTTCCTCTAAAAAACAAAATCTCTTCACCTCTAAAAAAATAGAGAAAAGCTCTGAAACCAAAAAGTTTCAAAACCAAAACAAAGTTATAAAAGGAAATAAGCTACAAAGTTGATTTCTGGAAAACTGTTCGAAGCTATAACTATTTCATCTTCATTTTCTGGGTTTCAACATCCTTTGATGGTGATTTGCTGTTTGGTTCATCGCTAAATCTGCTAAGCTTTGCTTTTTTGGACTTTATTTGGCATTTTAAAGTTATTTTCTGCACAACCAGTTCTTTATTTATACACAGTAGCATCATGACTTCTTCGTCCAATGCTTCTTCGGAAATTCAGCGGGGTTCTTATGAGGGCCCTAAAGAGTGGACCATCGAGGATTTTACGACCCTTAGAGTCCTTCAAGAAGGAAAATTTTCCGTGCGGGAGGAAAAGACCGGTAAAAATTACGTAATTAAAAAGTGTTGAAGAAGCGACTGGAGGAGTCCAAACTTGTGCATCAGTTATGTCGTGAGGTTAACAATCACTATTACCTTCAACATGAGAATATCGTGATGCTTCATGCTCGCTCTGATGATAAGGAATACCACTATTTCATTCTAGATGTTGTGTTTGGTAGTTGCCCCTGTGACGAGCTGAAGGGAGGAAAACATTTTGAGGAAAAGCTTGTTGCAAGATATGTTGCATCAGTTGCAAAAGGCCTCATATACTGTCACAAGAAGAATTGATACATAGAAATATTTGCTCGGAGAACCTTTGGGTGGATGCAGATGGTATCCTTAGAATTGCAGACTTTGCTTGTTGTGTCCGCACTGTCAATGGCAAAAGACGGTCTGTTTGTGTCATGGCAGACTATTTGCCACCTGAGATGATGGAAGGTGATGGTAAGGAGTATGATAAAAGTGTCAACATTTGGTCCCTGGATGTCCTCTTCTATGAACTTGTATATGGGGTGCCTCCATTTGGAGTAGCCAGAACCTCTGATATAGACGAACTCGCAGTATTACGTGAGAGGATTCTGAAAGTGGAACTAGAGTTTCCTCCCACACCAAAAGTCTCACAAGTTGTGAAGGAGCTTATTTATAAGATGCTAAGGAGAGAGCCTCTCGAATGTCTTCCTCTGGAGGACTTGGTTCTAGTGTTGGAGAGATTCTACAGCTAGATATGGGCTCACCACAGCTCACCACCAACAGCAATTATGTCTGTTTAGGACAAGTTTAGAACAAGTTTGATGGACTCTTTGGTATCTGTTTAGGACAAGTTTTTTTTTTGAGCTATTAATTCTTCATTTGAGAAGTATAGCACTAATTTTTCTAAGTAGCATAAGACATGTATTCTTTGATTAGGTTTGCACTAAAATGAGGTCAATTGACAAAAAAAAAAGCTTTAGTGGCTTTACCCTAGAGCCACCCAGGTATTTGGATCCAAAACAATCTAGGTATTTGGATAGAGGAAGATAAAGAGATTGCTGAGGAAGCAGTTAACTTCTATGAAGAACAGTTCAAAGAAATCACAGTGCCAACCTCATTTCACATCTTAAATCATGTGCCAACACTGGTTGATATGGAGCAGAACTCAGCACTAGTGAAGCAACCAACAATAGAGGAGGTTAACTTGAATGGGTTGTCGGATTTTGTTAGTTTTGTTGGGTTCCGAGGCGTGGGCCCGGGTGTGGTTTTTGGCCCATTTTGGGTTTTGATTAAGGATTTGATCTTTATTATTTGGAATTGTTCCCTTGGGCTTTAATTGATGTATTTGAGTTGCTTTTGGCTAGTTTTGAGCCATTCGGAGGTCGCTACGCATGTGATGGAATTTTTGGAGCATCGCTTGTCTTGCTCGGTATTGGAATTGGCTTGTTCTAGGTAAGTAACTCTTCTAAACTTAGTGCTGAGGGTACGAAACCCCAAATTACGTGCTACGTGATTGATGTTGAGGTGACGCACATGCTAGGTGACGGACGTGTGGGCATGCACCCTGTGAATTGTGATTGTGTTATTTCCAGAGCACTGTATAGTGGTCCTATTTTGTTGATATTCGTGTTTTCACCATGTGATAAAGTAATTGAGCTGTCAATCATACTAGATATCATGTTTAGGCTTTATGCAGATATTGTTGAGACCCATAGTGGTAGTTTCTTGCTATCATCTCACTGATTTCATTGATATTTCGTACTCAGTCATATTCATACATTCATATCATATCTCAATCTCAGTTATTATTTATTGACACATCATATCATTGTTGACGGGCTAGTTTCATGACATTGTGAGCCCGTGAGTGAGACTGGAGAGATTGATGACTGAGTGAGGCCGAGGGCCTGAGTGTGAGGGTATTGATACTATAGCATGTGAGTCGTCCATGCAGATTCTGATATTGGTACTATAGCACGTGAGTTGTCCATGCGGTTCTGATATTGATACTATAGCACGTGAGCTGTCCGTCCAGATTATAGCGCTTGGGCTGTAGGAACCCCTCCGGAGTCTATACACACCCCCAGTGAGTGCGGTTGATTATATTGAGGGATGGATCTTCCCTGGACATGGATCTTGTCCGAAGCATTTATATACCTGGAGATGGATCTTCCCCATGGGGCTGGATTGGCCTTCCTCGATACTGAGTGACTGATGGTCAGTGATGTATATATTTCGGGATAGATCTTCCCTGGGTTGTATGGGCCATATACAGTACTGAGTGGTTGTGCATGATGAGTGGAGAGTGTGAGACAGTGAGATTTAGTACTATGAGAGTGTGAGTACATGATTCATCTCTGAGATACATGGCATTGGCATGCACACATGACATACAGGCATAGTGATGCATTTTTTTCCCTCGTGTTGTACGGTATCACGTCATTCATGACTTTTTACACACATTGAATGTGAGCATAGAGAGGTATTTTACACTTGCTATCTGGAAAGAAAATAAAACATCTTATTTATTGTGAAAAGAATTTTTGGAAAAAATACAATTTTCAAACTATCTCATATTTTTTGACGATTTCGGTAAAGAATTTGGGTTTTCACTGTTATTCTTGGAAAGCGGAACTATTTTCGGAAAACTGTAAAAAATCCGAGCATTTTATCTCTGAGTTACTTCCTTATTTATATGCGCTACAATGTTATTGTCACAACCCGAATTTCCCACCCTCAGGAGTCGTGATGGCGCCTACTGGTGAAAGCTAGGCAAGCCAATTATTTCAACTATTTAACTTTTTCTCATTTTTAATCCTTTAACAGTTATGAATCAACATCATATAATCACCGGAATTAAATAAGCGGAAGAACAAATTATAACCATTAAAATATTACCAATACAATTCCTTAAACATAGACTACCCAGAACTGGTGTCACAATTTCACAGACTGTCTAAGAATACTACAAATAAGGGTCCGAAAGATAAATACAACGCTGTCTCTGAAATACATAAAAGAAACAGAATGAAGGTATAGTAGGAGACGCCAAGGCCTGCGGACGCCTGCAGGACTACCTCGGGTCTCCGAATGGACTGAAGGCAGCGACCCAAAGCTAAGGTCCATATGCTCCAGTACCGGGATCTGCACAAAAGAGTGCAGAGTGTAGTATCACCACAACCGACCCCATGTGCTGGTAAGTGCCTAGCCTAACCTCGGCGAAGTAGTGACGAGGCTAGGACCAGACTACCAATTAAACATGTGCAGTTAAATCATATACCGCGGAAAATAAAGGCGAACTTTACAATTAAAGATAGGAAGGGGAAATCATGCTGCGGGGAACAGCAAGTATCAAAAGAAAACCAATAGTTAAATGTAGAGAAACCATAACTCAGTTATCATTAAAAATTAGGAAATCAAAGACAAGTGCACGGCATCACCCTTCGTGCTTTAACATTCTCTCACGAGTAACATGCACGGCATCACCCTTCGTGCTTTAACACTCTCTCACAAATATCGTGCACGGCATCACCCTTCGTGCTTTACACTCTTCCTCACCCAAGCAACAATCACAAGCAATTTGGGCAAGGGAATTAATGACATCACAATAAAATCAAGTAGCAACAGAAAATCAAGAAATAAACGTAAAGAACACCACAACCCAATTATCAGCAAGAATCAGGAAAATCAAGGACAAGTGCACGGCATCACCCTTCGTGCTTTTACTCTCGTCCTCACCATAAGAATCAATATAATCAGCATGACATCACCCTTCATTCTTTTACCTCACATAATCATGGCACGGAATGATCCTTCGTGCATTATCACTCATATAAAGGCACGAAATGGTACATCGTGCGGCACGGCATCACCCTTCGTGCATTAACACTCTCTCACAAATATCATGCACGGCATCACCCTTCGTGCTTTAACACTCTTCCTCACCCAAACAACAATCACAAACAATAAAGGCAAGGAATTAAATAAAATCACAATAAAAATCCCGGCAAGGGAACAATAGTACAACAATTATATTCCGGCAAGGGAAACAATATCAAAAGCAACAACATCCCGGCAAGGGAGAAAACCTTTAAAAGCAACAACATCCCGGCAAGGGAGATAACATTAATAGCAATAAAACCCGGCAAGGGAGACAATTTCATAATCCTCTTCTCTTTTCACATTTACTTCACAACTTGAGCCAATGCTCCATAATGTTCAATTGCCAATAATACTTCCACAAATCAATTCACAACTTGAGCCAATGCTCTATAATGTTCAATTGCCAATAATACTTCCACAAATCATTTTACAACTTGAGCCAACGCTCATCAATGTTCAATTACCAAATTTTTTTCCACAAGCCTTGTTCAACAATAGAAATATCACACAATGCATGGACAATACAAAACGGAGTCATATTAATCATAGCATAAGACTCACGGGCATGCTTGACACTAACGTATAGATACTCGTCACCATGCCTATACGCCGTACTCAACAATTAACACGTAGCAAATAAGACACAACTCCTAATCCCTCAAGCTAAGGTTAAACCAAACACTTACCTCGATGCCACGAACACAATTCAAGCCTCAATTACCGCTTTACCTCTTGATTCAACCACCAATTCGTTTGTATCTAGCCACAAGTTACTTAACTATATCAATAAATAATAAATGAATTAATTCTAATGCATGAAAATAGATTTTCTAAAGTTTTTCCCAAAAAGTCAAAAATCGACCCCGGGCCCACATGGTCAAAACCCGAGGTTCGAACCAAAACCTGATTACCCATTCACCCACGAACCCAAATATATAATTTATTTTGAAATCGGACCTCAAATGGAGGTCAAAATCCCCAAAATTTGAAAAACCTAGGTTCTACCCAAAACACCCAATTTCCCTCATGAAAACCCTTGATTTTGAGTTGAAATCATGTGAAAAGATGTTGAAGATTGAAGAAAACGAGTTAGAAACGACTTACAATCGATTTGGAGAAGAACTTTTCTTTGGAAAATCGCCCAAGAGAGTTTATGTTCTGAAAGAGTTTGAAAAATGAAAGATTTTCGGCTAAGTCATGAATTTGCAGGTCGCAGATGTCGCAATTGCGACTAGGGTTCACAATTGCGAATCCTTCAGAACCTGCTAACTTCGCAAATGCGAAGACTTTGTCGCATTTGCGACCCAATGCAATTCCGGTCCTCTTCGCATTTGCGAGGGACCCTTCGCATTTGCGATATCGCATTTGCGATGAATACGTCGCATTTGCGACCCAAGGCAGCCCAGGTCATCTTCGCATTTGCGATAAAGCTTTTGCGAAGCCTGCAGACCTGCAACATACCAGCAATTCCTAAGTCCATATTTCACTCCGTGGCCTATCCAAAACTCAACCGAGCCCTCGGCTCCAAACCAAACATGCACACTAACCTAAAAATATCATACGGACTTGCTCGTGCAATCAAATCATCAAAATAACATCAACAACTATGAATTTAGCATCAAAATCAAAGAAAATCTCAAGAACTTTCGAAGTTTCAAATTTTACAACTAAGGTTCCGAATCACGTCATATGACCTCCGTTTCATACCAAACTTTACAGGCTCAACTTAAATCACATATAAGACCTGTACCGGGCTCCGGAACCAAAATACGGGCCCGATACCATCAAATTTCAAACACATTTTATTTTCAAAAACTCATATATATTCCAGAAAACAATTTTCTTTAAAAATTTATTTGTCGGGCTTGGGACCTCGAAATTCGATTTCGGGCAAACGCCCAAGTCCCATATTTTCCTATGGACTCTCCGAGACCGTCAAATCACGGGTCCGGGTCCGCTTACCTAAAATGTTGACCGAAGTCAACTTAAATTCATTTTAAAAACAAATTTTATCATTTTTCATAGATTTTCACATAATGGCTTTCCGGGTACGTGCCCGGACTACGCACACAAATCGAGGTGAGACAGAAAGAGGTTTTTAAGGCCTCGGAACACAGAATTTATTTCTAAAACAAGTGATGACCTTTTGGGTCATCACATTCTCCACCTCTAAAACAATCATTCGTCCTCGAACAGACATAAGAAGGAAGTACTTGAGTTGGAGAAAAGATGGGGATAGCGGCTCCGCATATCGGACTCGAACTCCCAGGTCGATGCCTCAACAGGCTGACCTCTCCACTGAACACGAACAGAAGGGAAACTCTTCGATATCAACTGACAAACCTGCAGGTCTAGAATAGCTACCGGTTCCTCCTCATAGGACAAGTCCTTGTCCAACTGGATAGTGCTGAAATCTAACACGTGGGATGGATCGCCGTGATACTTCCGAAGCATGGACACATGAACAATGGATGCACGGTTGATAAGCTCGGTGGCAACGCAAGTTTGTAAGCCACCTCTCCCACTGGATCAAGAATCTCAAACGGGCCAATGAACCTAGGGCTTAGCCTGCCCCTCTTCCCAAATCTCATCACGCCCTTCATAGGCGACACCCGAAGCAACACCCGCTCACCGACCATGAATGCCAAATCACGAACCTTACGGTCGGCATAACTCTTTTGCCTGGATTGAGATGTAAGAAGCCTATCCTGAATGACCCTGACTTTGTCCAAGGCATCCTGTACTAGATCCGTACCCAACAACCGAGCCTCTCCCGGCTCAAACCATCCAACTGGCGACCGACACCGCCTACTATATAGAGCCTTATAAGGAGCCATCTGGATGCTCGACTGATAGGTGTTGTTGTAGGCAAACTCTGCTAAAGGAAAAAACTGGTCCCACGAGCCTCCCAAGTCAATGACACAAGCTCGGAGCATATCCTCCAAAATCTAAATAGTACGCTCGGACTGCCCGTCTGTCTGGGGATGAAATGTTGTGCTCAACTCGACCCGTGTGCCCAACTCACGCTAAACTGCTCTCCAGAAATGTGAGGTAAACTGCGTACCTCGATAAGAAATGATAGACACGGGCACACCATGAAGACGAACAATCTCCCGGATATAGATCTCAGCTAACCTCTCAGAAGAATAAGAGACTGCCACAGGAATGAAATGCGTTGACTTGGTCAGCCTATCAACAATAACCCATACTATGTCGAACTTCCTCTGAGTTTGTGGGAGCCCAACAACGAAGTCCATAGTGATACGCTCCCACTTCCACTCAGGAATCTCAATCTTCTGGAACAACCACCAGGTCTCTGATGTTCGTACTTTACCTGCTGACAATTCAAACACCGAGCCACATATGCAACAATATCCTTCTTCATCCTTCTCCACCAATAATGCTACCGCAAATCCTGATACATCTTAGCGGTGCCCGGATGAATAGAGTACCGGGAACTATAGGCCTCCTCTAAAGTCAACTCTCGAAGTCCATCCACATTAGGCACACAAACTCGACCCTGCAGCCTCAAAACTCCATCATCACCTAATGTAACTTGCTTGGCACCTCCGTGCTGCACCGTGTCTCTAAGGACACACAAATGAGGGTCATCATACTGCCAATCTCGGATACGCTCCAATAAAGAAGAAAAAGGTCATCACTGTTATGAATTGTTGTTGGCTATTGGTGTTGGACCCGACCATGTTTCAGCTCGTCACTACTTTCAACCTAAGGTTAGGTTTGTTACTTATTGAGTACATGGGGTCGGTTGTATTCATACTACAGTTCTGTACATTGCGTGCAGATGTTGGCTGCTCTTGTTGCTGTGTTCGACGGGAGCTGGATTTGAAGATGTACATGCGTCCCTGTTGTAGCTGCCTCTTGTTCATGGTATCCCTAGATTATAAAACTCTGTTTATGTACTTTTCAAAAAGAAGATATATTTACTTCATATCTGCTTTGTAAATTCTATTCTTAGAAGCTTATGATTTGTACTACCAGTCCTTGGGACATGTATAAGTTTCAGATAATTTCTTCCATTTAATTGTTTTATTAATTTCACTGGAAATGGATAATTGTTAATTGGCTTACCTAGCGGGTCGGATTAGGTGCCATCACGACTAGTCGGATTTTGGGTCGTGATAGGTCAACATGGAAGAGAATATGGAGGTCCCTCTGATTTTAGGGAGACCCTTCTTGGCTACTCGCAGAGCTATTATAGACATTCAAGAAAGGCAGTTCATGGTCGTAGTGGGAGAAGAAAGGGTGGTCTTCAAGATGGAAGGAGCAATGGGGGCCTTAAAAGAGTGATATGGAGAGAGTAAGCATGATAAGTGTGGAGTGTCCCCAAAGAAGGCATATAAGAAACTTTCTGCATGGATGTGTGCACTGGTTGGGCGTGCAAAGAAGATCTGACTTCGATTCAGACCCTGACTAGATGATTCAGGGGAGTTTCCTTTTCCTCTTGCTTTTATTTATGTAGATGGGTACATGCCACAATTTAAAGTGTGGAGTGGGGGATGTAAATATGTACATGTGTTTTTGTTTTCTTTTGTTTTGTTTGAAAAGAAATTATTTTTAACTTTTCCCGGCAATGGATTTCCTCGACTATCTTCTTGAGGGATCAAAGTCGAAGAAAAAAACTATTTTGTTTTGCTTAGGTAGTGTAACAATTTCTCCTTGATTTTTCTTTGTGTCGTGGTTCTTTTCCAAGGGTTTTGATTGAACCGGATGTAGTTAGTTTTTCTTTTGTTAGGGATAGTTTAGTCTTGTGCTCTGGTGGTAAATGGGGATAACTTTTCTTAACCTTGTTATGCCTTGAGAGTAGTAAGTGATTAGTCGTGATGCCTAGGCTCAGTTCTTGACTCTTGGATATGTGCCTGAAATTATTTGATTTTGATGTTGCTTAACTGCTTTGACTAGAGAGTCGGGATAGATCCAGTCCTAAATGAGTTATGTGCCAATGTGTGTGTAAGGTATTTGTTGATATTCTTTGCATGTCACTTGATGTGTAGAACTTGCCCTGTGTGTTTGCAAAGCGAAATGGCAGTCTTGTTCAGTCTAGGAAGTGATATAGGTCTTTCTTTGTTGAGCCAGATATATGTCTTTACCCACCTAATTGTGATGTATCTTAGTTAGCCCCGTTGAGCCTGTAATCATATTTCTTTGGCAACCACACTACAAGTCTGACCCCTTTTGTTTGAATTGACTATCTATTTGAACCTTTTACCTCTCTTTAGCACTTGAATTTGTTATGAGCTTGTTAAAAGCTAAGTTGAGGTATGGTCAAAATTTTGAGTGTAACTATTAATAAAGGAGGAAGGTGCATTATTTAAAAAATTGTGAGAGCCACTTATAGGGATTGAAAAACAATGAGTTTGCTTGAAAAAGGAAAAAGAAAAATCAGAACTTTGAAAAGAAAAAAAAAAGAGAGAGAGAGTTTGTATATGTATTAGAAAGAAGAAAAACATTGTTTCCTTTCTAGTGGTAATGCTCATCTTGTTTGTGCTTAAAGAATTGGGAGCTTGATGTTATTATATCTGAAGATTGGGGTTTGGTTCAACACAAGTATGGGATTTAAATTGTTTATGTATATGTATTAATGTTTTTAGGGAGGTGTAGCCATTATATCCAAATGTAACATACCCGTCTCGCAGCCTACATTACAACCAAATAAACTCCTACTTGAACGTTGACTGAATGAGCTCAATTAGTAGAGTATTACACTACGGGCAAGCATATAATGCGTCTTATGTGGCACATGAATTTTAATTTTAAGAGTGAGTGAATTCTTTCTATCTTGAGTTCCTATTTGTTCTTGAATTTTATTGTGTGTGGAACTACTATCTATCTTTGGTGTGAGGGCACATGATTTGTGAAGGAATGGTAATGTCTTTGGCCTCTGAGTTAGAGTAAGTGAGTAGGTTTTTGAAATACGTGGCGCGTGTGAGACGAGTCTTGAGGCTAGGATGTTATGATATGGTGCTTAGTCTGCTTTAAATATTCTTGGCATGATGCGTTAGGGAAGTTGTCTGATAAGAAGGTCGTCTCTATGTGAAGTGCAGTTTGATTACTCGAGGACGTGTAATGGTTTAACTGTGGGGTGTTGATGGAAGGCTAAGAACACGTGTTTTAACCGCATTTTGCATTCTAATTACTGCACTTTGAACGTGTTTGAGCTTAAATGATGATGATTTGCACTTATTACTTGATTTATGCTTTTTAGGAGATGATTCCGAGTTAAGAAGATGTTCTGGAGCTAAATTGAATAATTTGGAGCTTTGAGGTCTGAGTAAAAACCCAAAAAATTAAATTGGATCACATCCGAGGCTCGTGGACCGGCATTGCATACAAAAGTTGGAAGAAAGTGCATGGGCTGGAGCAAAATGTACTAGTGCGTCGCATAAGGCATGGCATTAAGCGTCGCATTAGTATAGAAGTTCAGAGACTTGGAGTTTTTGGGTCTGACAGACAAATACACAAATGTGACGCAGGGCACGTGGCATAGTGTGATGCATAAGTACAAAAGTTTGTCAAACAAGCTAAGTTCAAAGAGTTTACAACCGAGCAAATTACACTAGTGTGATGCAGGGTGCGTAGCACTGTGTGACGCATGAAGTGTAAAAAGTTTACAGGTTTTCTCACTTCGGCTCAAGGAGGGTAGTTTGGTCCAGGCACATTCCGACTTGGTATAAATATACTAGAAATACGTTTTTTAGAGGACTTTTGACCTTGGAAGCTTTTGGAGAGCATTGGAGGCTACAAGACACAAGATTTCATCATCTTTTCATCAATTCGATATGGGAGTTTGGATTACAATGTTAGATTCATGTTTTCTTACTCTTTAGTTATATTTGTGGTGACTTCCTCCATGATTATGGAGTAGTTTCCCATAGGGTTTGACAGATATTGTATTTTGACTGCTATTTGTGGATTTTAACTCTAGTTCTTTGCTTGAATTAGTTTATAGAGCTTTGAATTATTTGCAACTTTATTCACCACTTTATTTAATGGGAAGAGGACTACTGTGGTGATTATCTTGCATTATTTTATTTGATTTAATTCAGTAATTCTCTCAAGCAATCGAAAGAGCTTGTTGAATTGATGATTAAATCATGTTAGGAGAATATTTGAACGACGTTTTCCTGAAGATTAATCCATTAACGCATGCTTGCATATTTCACAGTGCTAATATTAGTTCACCTCGTAGAGTTAAGATTTAATCGAGAGAGAAGTCTTGACTACACGTTTGAACTAATCATCGAGTGAATTCATGAGAATCAATAAAGTTGGGTCCCAAATAGCTATCTTGCACCTATCTTATCACGACCCTTATTTCTCCCATTGATATTTCAGTGTTGCTCAACCCTTGTCTTCCAGTGATCAATTGTTAATTGTTTTAGTTTTATAGTTAATTTTAGTTATTAATCATCCCAACCAACGTGTTAATCATCCTGAATAGCGTTAAGCTAGAAATTACTTGAACATTGTTTAAATTCAATCCATGTGGAGACGATAATCATAACTATATTATGTTTGACTAGCGAGCACTAATTTCGTATTGTGTTTGCGCCCGTCATACATCCAGTAAATTTACATAACAATTTTTAATGTAGAAAGTCTCGAAATCTGTATATCCCTAGTTATAATTACGTGAAGAATTTCAAGAAGCAGTCCACAAAAGAAAAAGTTTGAACATAATTTTAACTTAATTGAACTAAAAGGCGTTGATGTTGAAATAAACAATTAAAAACTAAAAGGTGTTTAGACTTCGTTTTCACGATTTGTTGATTCTTTGACACCCTCACTTCAACCTAGTGTTAGCAGCAATTTTTAATTTACAAGTTAAACAACCTTGTAAATTAATATTGTAAGTTGTAACTTGTCAGCAATCAGCATCTTTAAGATCATGATACCCTGGTCAAACAGATGTTTGCATAGTCTACTATAATGTTGCCACGTTTCCTGCTAATTAAGATAATTCACTGGTCTAGAAAAAGTTATTTCTTTGGTCAACTTTTTGACCGGGGAATCCTATACTCGATCTATCAGTTTTTACTAATCTGTTAGCTAGAGGCGAAGATAGGATTTTCGTTAACGGGTTTAAAAAGAAAAAAAATTAAAAAAGATCATTGTTAGAGGGAATTGAACCAATGATCTTACAAAGGTTTTGAACCATCTTGATCACTAAGCTATATTTTTGAGCTATGTCAAGGAGATTAAAACAAATTTTACCTTATATATACCGTATAATTTTTCGACGACCTTCCGCCCCTACATCTACCCCTATTGTTAGTGTTAGCTACTGATATGTTCCTTTGGGGAAGGGCTCACAATCTTTACAATGTCATCCCAAGAAGAAAAAAAATACAATAATGATGAAAATGGGATTCTCTAGTTTTTTTCTATTCTAATTTTTATCTTACCAGATCATGCTAAAAATAGAAAGAAAAAGAGCGAGAGAATAGTTTTAAGATTATCAAACAGTCTTAATTATTTCTATTCAGATCTTAATACATATCTTAATATATTCAGATGTGTATTCAGATTCAGATGTCTTAATCTTAATACACATCTTGATATCAAGATGTGTATTCAGATTCAGACGTCTTAATCTTAAAAAAAACAAATGAGGCAAGAGATTCGTTGGAACATTGTATCATTTTCTTTCTTTTTCTCACACTAGAATGTATCACCATGAATTAAACGAAACGTGATTGAATCATATTTGTAAAACTAGTACAAATTATAGGGGCAAAGCTATGTGTGATCCAGGGTAGTCAATTAAACGTCATTCACTGGAAAAAAAACTTGATACTAGTATCTCCTTTTCCTCAAAGAAAAAAAAAACTTTAGAATATTACTTTGACTGGTCAACTCCTTCATATTTATATCACGTAAGCACATTACATTTTGTCAGCAGTGATGATTTTTGCTTGAATTAGGTGTATGGTTCAGCTGGTGAATCAAAGTAATATTTAATTGATGGGCTTGAGTTTGCTACTATAGAATATATTTTTATTGTTTTAAATTGCTGCATGAACATACCTCTCACCTAGTCATATAATTGTCTGAATTTCAAATCCCCAGTAAATGAAATGTACAACAAACTTGTGTTGACCGAGAACAACATACCCAATATATTCTCATAAAGTGAGATCTGAAGAGGATAGTATTTGCGCAAGAAAGCAAAATCACAACACTTATGATAATGAACTACGGAAAACGAAATAGTAATAACTGCCAGAAAAAAATAAAACCACAAAAAAAAATGGAAACATCAAGTAATAATATCCCCAGCATTTCATAGGCTAAGCAACGTCTTCATACTCTTCATTATAAAAGTGAAACTTATTAGCATCCAAAATGGAGCAGGGTGGCAAATCAACCCTGCCCCTTGTACAAATACCAGGAGTCAAAATTCTTCTCACTACCTACCCTATGGAAGGGATAGGGGAAAAAATCAACAGTGGCAATTTACAGGGGATCGACACGCCAAAATTTGGAAAAATATCGAGTGGAAAACTATCAGATTTACATGGCAAACGAAAATCTCAACTGAGAAAAATTCCCATTTACATACAACAGCTTACTCATTACTATCTACTTTGAACATTAGGCCCCCATATGCGAATAGTTTGATCATCACTCGCTGAAGCTAACATATGAGGCCTTTTAGGATTCCAGCTCACACAGTTCACAGTCATTGTATGGCCACACAAGATCTCAATAGGCTTTGAACCTCGACGATTCCATATATACACCTGTTACAACTCAAACATCATTTCCTTGCATCGATATACAAAATGAAGGAATTCACACGCATAAAAAATAATATGCTGAATCATGCATAGATATGATGTAGCTACTTCGCAAACAGTGTGTGCTCGCCTTTGCTGTAAAAAATGCAGTCTAGGACAAATGACCAACATATGAAATGAGACTATTAAGCTTAAAGAAAAGTAGCCTCCAACAAATCATTCACATTAAAATTGAAGTTCTGGAATTTCATGCTTATTTGTAGTATTATTTTTTTCTTTTTCTTCTTTAGATGGTGGGGATTAAAGAACAAGCATACCTTTGAATCTTCACTACCACTGGCAATGAAAGAGCTATCGAATCCTCCGAAACAAGAGCGTATCACGTACTTATGTTGTCTGTGGCCTTTATATTTCATGGGACTAAGCCACTCGCCTGCAACATCCCACATATGAATCTCTTGACTATTAAGGTTTACTATGAAGAATTTACCATCCCCTGATAATGAAAGGGATGTGATTGGATGCTCCTCTGGAATCACACGTTCAGCACCTGTCCCCACATTCAATATTCGGATATCCTTGTCAGAAAATATGCTGATAAGTTTTTCTCCATCAGGTGTAACAGCAAGATCTAAAACCTTCGGCATCCGCTGCCCTCTCCACGATTTGATCTCCTTACCCTCACAGTCCCACATGTATATGCCTTTTTCAGGGTCCGAACTGCCACAGACGAATCGCTTAGAATCAGGAAACCAACCGCATGAGCTGACAATGAACCCATCACCGCCATATGTGTGCTTGCATGTACCTGTTTCCACGTCCCAGAGCTTGAGCACTTCCATGTTCCCGCAGGTTAGTAACATTGTGTCATCAGGACTCCATGCTACAAAAGAAACTGGCTTTTCGTGGCTCTGCAGCACATGTCTCTGGGTCAGGTTCCCATCATCCAGTACCTGAAAGTAATTATCAATCCAACTCAGGAAATAATGGTCAATCAAAATCTCGTAGCCTTGAGAATATGAGCTAATAGTTATGTTGTACACGATGATTAACCCTCATCCCAGAAACTTGCGGATGCCCCGTGAAATCAAATCGTTTTTAAACACAAAAGTGCCAAAAAAAATCCGTCGGTTTGAAATTAAAAATCTATGAATTTAGTACAATAAAAATGCAACTAACTTTAGCATCTAATATACATTAACGCTGATATTAATCCAACTCCAAAAAAGTTGATGATTCTCTTTGAATCATTTTGTGCTATATTATTTGAAGCGCAAACTTCTCTAAATCGCATGGCTTCACCCATGAAGCGATAACCCCTCGTTTCGCATTGTTTCATCACTTATCAGAATCTAAGAGAAATTATCCATGGTTTAAGACAAAATATCTTGACCAAGCTATACGGCACAATCACCAAGGATACTTATAAACCAAATGCTTAGTTACTGTCAGAAATATCAAAACTAGATGTCATGTCTCCCAAACTCTGTTCGGATCAGTCACATGACTGTGACATACGTCTGACAATGTTACAAAGTACATGCACTAAGAAAAAGTTCTACTTATTCCCGATGAAGAAGGTCTTCATGGAATCACAAGCGCAATTTTATTGTTTCTGCTGAAAATTAATGTTAATGGTTATTATTCTTATAATAATAACAACGACAAGATCTAAAATAATTTAGCCTTATTGATGTCTTTCCAATGTCTTTGGGGTCCATCCCTTTACGAAGCACATGACGGTCAACATTCTTTGACCCATTTGTATTGGCTGCTAAATTTGTCCTTAACAATTTCCGTTAAGCTAACCCGGCCAACCAATTTATGGTAGAGGGACGGGATAGAGCAACCATCCAACACTAATTTCAACCTTAGTGCCTAGGATTGTTATATGGCACAAAAGGAATATAATCATACATAAATCAAAGTTTAGCTTCATAATGCTGGTAATGCTTGACCACTTTAAGATTGATCCTAAAACTTATCTCTGCCTTTCCACTGGCCACATAACTGCTGTCAAGCTTTACTTGAAAATTAGAATACAACAGGAAGACTTAGCTCTAACAACTCAAAATTTCAGGACAACAGATTGACCAGCTATGAGTATTGAGTACACCAAGGTAGCCCTATTTAGGCAACTTGAGAGCACGAATTTGCTGGAAAAGTTGCACTTTATTTGCTAATTCTGCAGCTTAGTTGTTGCAATTCAAGATTCATCCTACTAGATAGTTTTAAGGCTATATCGAAGATACAGGATACTTCTCATTTTCCGGTGATAATTGCTAAGTAAATGAGTACGTAATCTTTTTCTTTAATTATACGTATTCAGTCTTCCAACTTCAATCTCTTTAATTTTGTACTTAGCCATCCTAAATCATCATTCAATTTGAAGCTATAACTGATACACCATTAGGGTGTGGAATAACCACTCCACCATATTCACAGCCACAGTCCATTAAGCTACTAAAGAAATAAGGCTTTATTTTCTTTATAAGAAAGTTATAGCTGCAAAATCCTAAATGAACACCATCTATCAAATAAACAACACACACACGCATATATATATATATATATAGAGAGAGAGAGAGAGAGGGAGAGAACTAACTTCTTTTTGATAGATGGTGTTCATTTAGGATTTTGCGGCTATAATTTTTTTTAAAAGAATTATAGCTGAGGGCAGGTAAATTCTTCAGCCGAAGCATAAACCTGGAAACCACTTCCCTACCTTTCTCCTCAGAAAAAGAATCTTGACTAGATTATTTCCTGCTAGTAACAGTCAAGTGAACAACCTAAATTCACTCAGAGTACAATTTCTTGATAAAAGATTCAATCGACCCAAGGAAAAAAAGTTTCTTATATAGAGGCTTTTAAGAATGCATAAAGGACCTGCAACTAAGACATGGATTTCTTGGTAGCATTTATCCAGAAAGCAGAATAAGTAACTTTTTCTGTTTAATTTGATTTCATTCAATCTTATTAGTTATTACTCTAATTCTAATTCATCTTGCAAAAAGATAAATTTCTCCTCCTTATTCCATGAAATCACTTACTCAAACAACGTAAATAGGTTAACTCGACAATTCCTAGCTTATGGAGTATCAAAGCTGCAGGGGAGTGATCCTTAACAAGTATCCCCTCTATCCATGATTTAGGTTTATTTTTTCAACAGCACAACGAAGCAATTTACAGGAATAACCCAAATTGGCAGTAGGAGTAAACTCCTGGAGTTCTAAGACTTGCATAGCAAACTTAATTGTGATATTATGAAACACACCTTCCATATGATGGCCGTGCAGTCACTTGATGATGATGCCAAGTAGTTTCCATTGTTCGAGAACTGCACATACCAGACTTCATTCCTGTGGTTAGTCAGAATCTGCAACAGTGTTAAAGACATTAAACATGTCTCTCCTAGAGAGAGGCTAGACGAACAATGACAACAAATTAGTAACGAGAGAAACTACTCATGATCACGGTGTGATAAGTCCAATCTTCATTAACTCCACACAGATTAAACATTTCCGTAATAGAAAACCATTCCTTATCAAATAAATTTTAAAAAAAAAATATAATAGAAACCATTAATAGCATTTGCAATTTCATTGTGACTAGATCATTAACAAGTCATAAAGCAATATTTGCCACAGAATTGCGAGGCTACTAACATTCTACAAATTTGCCTATATGTCAGAAGCTTATTTGAGACCATGATCTGACATTCACAATAAAAGATAGTCAAATTAATGAAATAAGTAAATGGCCTTTTCAGGATACGCAGTACTGCTGGGAATGTGGCCTCTTTAGTCTTGGATCTTTCCAAACTTATCTAAAATAACAAATTATAACACTAGAAAAAGAACTTCATTACGAGCTAAGTTGCACCTTAGATACACTATGTTAGCCCTCTATCAAGCCCTCTCAGGTCAACAGAGAAAGGAGCCCAAAAGTAAGGCAAACTAGTTCAAATATCCTAGTGTATCACTTGGGAATTAATGAAATTATCCCATATAACCGTCCTACTTTCCTTTTCAATTTGTGTATTCTGCAAAACAATTTTTCCAAGATTAGCAAAAAGGTAGCAGTAGAACCACTTTTGAGCTATTGAAGGTTTACTTCCAGGGTTAAAATGGTAAGTGAAAATTAAGCTATTGAACTGTAAGTCAATAAGCGTGACAATCTGATATCCTATTGAGCAAAAAAAATTAATGGATCAAAATGAAAGTAACTTAAGATAACATTAGACTTCTAAGATCAGATGCAATCTTCAAAAACTTTGGCAATACATGGTCCTCTCAGTGCTCACCTGAGTGGTCTTTGTTGGAAACTGACCTCCATCACAATGGTGATCTTCGTAGAGTGAAATTGCATCAACTGAATTATGATACACACAGTTATCTATCTGCGACCATACAGCCATTTCAACCAAGTATTCTAATCTTCGTTCGGGCAATGTAATGGGTGGCAGCAGTACTTTTTCAAGTTCCATCAGCAAAAAATCTCGCAAATTAGAAATAACATCAAGATCTGCCTTACCCAACCCCAACTCCTTCAAGGAGAGAAATCCAAAAGCAAGCTTATGAACCTTCTCTTTCTCCACTTGTAAACCAGATATGTGTTTCTGTAAGATTTCCAAAGCTGAAGAGTCGTCCCCACGATTCAAATACTCTAACGAGCACTGTTTGAGAACAAGAAACAAAGCTGACGCTCTTGTCTCATTGGTCAAGCCATTAAGTCTATTAAGGCAGTCAATACATGCATCCCAATTAGCATCAAGAATATGTGACTCAAGGGACTTAAGTTCAACAGTTTTGTAGGCAATCCCAGATTCTGATTCCAAAGAAACAGCAGACTTTCTGTAGCCTAAAGAATAGAGACACTGAATAATGATCCTCACAAATTCATGCTTCTTTATTAGGTGTTTTGACCCAAGATTCTCCAATGGATTCTCCATGATTGGAACAGCCTCAACAACCAGTTACATTCTAAAAGACTACCCTAATTTCCACTTGTAACCTGCTGAAAACTCGAGAAAATGCTCTGCCACCAATTTAGAAACCCAAATCAGAAATGAACCACTAAAGTTAGCCAGAGATAAATGGAATAAGGTAAACAAAGAATCTTCAACTAAGTATGCCATCAAATTGTTGAATAGCAACTGAGGTTAAGTTCATCCAAGAACAAGAATATATGATCCAGTAATCCAAAAAACACTACAGAAGATGCAGAAAAGCGTAACAAGTAATGGAAAGAACAGAACAAGATTGATTTACAATTAACTAACACCCAAGAA
The DNA here is from genome assembly GCF_001879085.1 of Nicotiana attenuata. Lineage (NCBI taxonomy): Eukaryota > Viridiplantae > Streptophyta > Magnoliopsida > Solanales > Solanaceae > Nicotiana > Nicotiana attenuata. Next base: position 274,805 of record NW_017670875.1, read on the forward strand.
ACTAACATTCAATTTCTAAAGCTACCCTTCTTTCCACTTGTAGACCAGCTGCAAACCCATTATGACGCAAACTTCTGCCCACCATTTTACAAACCCAATTCAAAAGTAAAGTAAACGAAGACATTTCCAACTTAGTATGTCATTAAGTTGTTGAATAGCAACTGGGGGTATGAAAAATATGATGCAAAAATCCAAGAAAATATGCAAAGAGACTACAAGAAGATACAGAGAAGTGTAATAAGCTGCTGAAAGAACAAACAACAATGATTTACAAACAATTAACAGCGAAGAAATGGAGATATTGAAGGGGAAAAAGAAAAGAAAATATGTACCTGATGAAAATTCAAACACTGCAACTGCTTAACTGAAATCAGTAATGACGATAATAAGAATTACAGGCTAAGAATGGGGAATCTGGTCTAGTGAATCTAGAGAGACGATTAATTGAAGGCGAAAAGATTAAATCGTAATTGAAGAAGACAAGCAAAGCAAAGACAAAAGATCACTTAAGCAGGGGAACACGTGGATGGATGATAGCTACTTCCAGAGTACATCAACGGCGTCGTAATATACTTTTTTTGTGAATTGGGCCTACCAAGACATGGGCTCATAGTACTACTTCTTGGACCGACTGCAAGTGGGCCATAAACAAGAAGGTGGAGGGCGAAGTGCACAAATAGCCATTTTTAGGACCCCTATTTCAAGAAAAATTGACCGAAAACTATAAAAATTTTACAGAAATTTCAATCGTCGGTCTAAATTTTAAGTTTCAGATCTCCGAATATGAAGTCAAGGTGAATGCAATTCAAGGTCTAAATTTGGTCTCTAACAAAGTCTAAAGTTTGAATGCAATGCACAAATGACCTTCTTTAGTAGTCCGGACAAAAAATTATAAACTTATTTATAGATAAAAATTAATCTGCCAGGCTATCCGGGGACAAAATTGAAGGAGTGTCCTTACGAAAGGCCATATGGTGCAAATAATCGGGATCCAAAATTATCATTATTTTTTGAGACTTTTTCCTTTCTATACCATATATGAAACCTTATTACCAAAAATGTGCATAGTTTTATATTTACCTGCCATGTTCACAGTTATTCTACAAAATATATACCATTCATTAAATACCAATTATTAGGAGTTGATTCCTTCCTAATTAGGCGCGCTACAAATCTGGAACTAAATATTCTTCCAGATATTCCTATTTAGGCGCGCTACAATTATGGAAGTAAATATTCTTCCAGATATTTTCCACCATGGACAGCCATTAAAAAGCTTGAAAGCTTTGAATTCAAATTTGGGTTTTCAAAATCATTATTTGTTTGGATTGGGTGTTGTTGAAAATAATCGGGAATATGGTTTGGAGTTTATATCTCAATTTTGAGGGGTTTTGGTGAAGATTAGACTTGGTTTTGACTGAATTTCAGATTGAAACTCGAGGAAGAAGAAGAAGACATATTGCAGAAATTGTAGATAAATTGTAGATTATTTGTATTCTGATTGTAGATGTTTTATTTTCTGTTTTCACAAATAAAAAATGGCTAAAACTTCTACAAATCTTCTGAAAAACGCAATTATGTCAAAAATCACAAGTATGCTACAATTGAATGGGAATTGGGATATAAAAATTCAATGTACCCAGTTTGTAGATATTTTGTAGATAAATTGTAGATTATTTGTATTCTGATTGTAGATGCTTTATTTTCTGTTTTCACAAATCAAAAACGACTAAAACTTCTACAAATCTTCTACAAAAAACACAATTATATCGAAAATCACAATTAAACTACAATCGAATGGGAATTGGGATATTAAAATTCAATATACCCAGTTTGTAGATAAATTGTAGATTATTTGTATTCTGATTGTAGATGCATTGTTTTCTGTTTTCACAAATCCAAGACGACTAAAACTTCTGCAAAAAACGCAATTATATCGAAAATACCAATTAAGCTACAATTGAATGGGAACTGGGATTAAAAAGCAGCCTCCCAATCTCACTTCACTTGTTGAATGTGAATATAGAAAGTCGAATTAAGAGGTTTACTTTGTTGAATTCATGGGTACAATCAATGCGGCATTTTTTATCTGATCAAATAAAAAATCTATGAAACATTTTAATTTTCTGCCTGATGCATCATAGACTTGTCAATCTTGTTTATATATTCAGAAGTAATACAATATTAGATGTTTGATGTAGTAGGATTTTAGGCTTAGAGTAGTAGAATTAGTTTCATTTTCGACGTTGGATATTCAGACTATATGGTATCCCATTGGACACTAAAAAGAACGATGAAAAGGAAAATTAAGCAAAAGGTCAGCTGCTTCAAAGAGGGAAAATCTCATGAGCTTGAGGATTTCAGAGAAACACAATTATTTGTACTGACAATAACTAAATATTACCAAACAAGTTTCCATAATCATAGGTTTTTATGTTTAATAACAGTACATAAACGTGGGTGAGGGTCAGGGTTTGGGAGTAGAGAAACGTGGGAGGGGTGGGATATACGGTATCTTGAATTAAGGAGGGATATACGCTGCATTAATTGTACCCTTAAAATACACTATGGTATAGAATTGGTAATTTGGTATACTAAGTGTAATTAAGTCAAACCTTAAACATTGAGGGTAATAAGGTTTCCTATGTGGCATAGGAATGTAAAAATTCC